>NW_010317167.1:0-4786 GCF_000700745.2 Antrostomus carolinensis | reverse complement strand
CAGGGGGGGTGGAACTGGATGAGCTGTAAGGTCCCTTCCAACCCAAACCAGGCTGTGATTCTCTGAAAGCCTGACCCAGACAGAAGTGAAGTTTTCAGGGTGAGATCTTGGCCCCATTTAAGTTGATGGTGTGTATTTGATTGCTTCTAAAGAGATGAGATTTCTCCTTCAGAGTCAGAGTCTGTGTCGTCACATTGTTCCCCGTTTTCCACTTTAAACCTCCTGCTTTCAAACCACAGTGAAAGACAAGATGCACTTTTGTGTTTGTGAAGTGAAAATACTGGATGGGATTTGCATTAGTGTGGTGCCCAGGGCCAGCTGCACATCATAGGGCTGTTCCAGCTCCTACAACTGGAGTTGGTGCTGTTGTGCACGGAGTGTCCCATCCCTCTCTCCCGGGTGCTCCCATCTGGGCAGCTCTGCGCCTTCCAGTCAGAGAAATGCAAAAAGCTTTTTGTTTATCAGAGCCAAGAACAAGACACATTTTTTTGGAGTATATTGGAGCTTCAGAATTCACTGACAGTATCAGAGACAGACCTTTACTGGGCTCCTGCAACCGGGAATCTGAAGCTCACGTGTTTAGTGCAGCACTAAAACACCCGCTGCAGGGTACTCCATTGCCTGGGATGGTCAGGTTTTTGTGGTGTTCTCACATATTTTCAGCACTAGTTTGCTTAGCAGAAGCCCAAAAGTATTTGAAATAATTAACAAGGATTGCTGACAAACTGGGAATAAAGAGTCAATTCTGCAGATAATCTGTTTAGACATTAAAGAATTCTGCAGAAAAATGTCACTTTCTTGCCAATTTGGTACATTTGTCTTGTTTTGTTGAAAATAACTGAAAAGTATTTCCTGGCTCTGTACCACTGTGGAGATGTGTGAAATAAACAGCTCTGCCCTTATCTTAGCCAAGCTAAAATATTTTCAGTTTCCCCAGAATTCCCCTGATGAGGATTAGCTTCTTGGATGATTAAGAGGTTCAGGATTTTGGTGGAAACAAACAGATTTTTTTTGTATTTTTTTAGGGGGGACAGTATGGATCCCTTTAAGTCTGTTATGGGAATTATTTGTAGTTAGTTGTGCCCACAGAGCCTGCACGTGCCCCCTCATCACAGTGGAGCTGGCAGCCCATCTCAGTCCCTCCCCTTTACCCGATTCCGTGTCGGGGGGCAGTGGGATCAGTAAGGGCTGTCGTCCCAGAGCTCCCCATTCATCCTGCGTGCATTTATTCTGTCTGTGGGTTTCCTCACACAAAAAAAGAGCACAGGAAAGATTAAGCCCCACATGAACTGAGATTAGGATTTGCATTGGGCCACGTCACTCACCCCCCTGCCCCATTTTGCTCACGTGTAGATCTCTCCACAGCAGCAAGGCAGGTGCTGGTGATCCTCTCCGAGGTCTGCACTTCTCCTCAGTCTAACTACTCTGCGAGTGGCTGTACTCATCACTTTCTACATTGATTTTTCTTTATACATCAGATAGTTTCCCAATACCCTGAATGCCAGTGCACGTCCAAAGAGGAGCGGACAGGATTAGATCTGTACAGACGAGGGAGTTTGGAAAAGACAAAAGACACTGATTGATGTTTACAGTTTGCAAAATATTCAGCTTTTCTTGATCAAAGTCTTGCTGGAGCTGAATAAAGCAGCCTGGGCTTCCAAACACAAGGTCAGATATTTGGAGCCTTTGTTGGCTCCGTGTTGGACAGGAGGGTTTGGACCTTCCATCTTCCCGAGGGTGGCCCGAGAAGGTGAGTTGTGGGTTCAGAGGCCAACAGTTCACTTGCTTCACCCTTGTGACCTGGTTCCTGGCTCGGAGTGAAGTCAAGCTGGCCTCTTTGGTGTCCTCCTCTTTGAAGTATCTGCTAAGCAAAGAGCTACGCGATAACATCAGTAGGATGGTTTGTGTGGAGAGGCAGAGAACTACCAGGACCCTGCAGTGTTTGCTTCTAAGATAGGAAATTTTTTGAAGAAGAAAATTTAATCTTGGCTAGGTGAGGACTTCCCAACCCAACCTCCCTTCAGAAACAGAGGGTTGTTCCAGCTCAGGGAGAGCTTGCTGCTTTTCCTGCTCAGATTTGGTTAAAGTTATGTTGATTCACTCGCAGTAGAAATATGGGAGGTGGGAGATATTTTGGGGAAAAAACCCACTTTTTTTTCAGGCCAGGGTGTTGACTGGTTGGCTGATGACTGGGATCTTAAAACAAGTGTAAAAGTTCTCCCACAACACTGCAAAGAAATATAAGGAATTCTTTAAATGTGTGGCTGTCCAGAGCTTGGCACACTTGTCATATGTGACATCTCCTGAACCCCAAGGTCACCAGCCTCGTGCCTCAGCCTGTTCCTCTCGGTTCCTCTTCCATCTTTCACCCCTCACAGTCTTCTGGATGCTTTCATAGTCTCCATTTGGCCATTTCCTTTTAACTGTTGGATCCTTTTTAAAATGTCAGAAGAAACTCGGTTCGGGGTGTGGGTAATTTTTGGATGAAGTTTCAAGCACTGTTATTTACCGAAGCTGGTTGACCTGTGTCTGTGCAGGGATGAATTAACTCCAGGACTTAACAAGCTGTTGAACTGTGAAGTACCACGTCACCAGCTGTAATTTGTTTGGGTTCTTACGAGAATTTATTAACACTCAGCCTGAATCTGAATGAAATTCCATGAGAGTTACGGGTTCTGTCCAGCTGGGTCAGAACCCCTCTGGATGCTGACGCTCTCCTAGCTCATTCCACAGGAAGCAGGAACGATTTGCTGCTGATTGGAATGTGTTACCGGACTCAAACCAACTCCTAGTACTTAATCAGCTGAAGTAAATTAGGTGACAAGGAAGCTCAAGCTGGCTCAGACCTGGCCAAGCATAACTTACTACATCAGCAGGACTCAGTTTATGTTCGAGCCTGATGTACTTTTGATACACGTGTTACACCACGGAGCCGTTTGGAAAGGTCTGAACCTCTCATCATTATTATTTATTTTTTTTTTAGCAGCCTAAGAAAATAGGAGGTTGAACAAGTTTGTCACATCATTAGTTGAGCACCAGAGCTGTGCCAGCGTTCACTCTGCAGGGCAGGGAGCGAGTGCTCTTTGTCAGGGCTGCGTGTGCCTGGGTAGGAGGAATTTCCAGGTCGTGGAACTGGTGGAAAGGTCCCTTTGGTTGATGCTTGTGGAGTCAGGGAGTCACTTGGAGAGCTGGTGATTCAGCTGCATTCCAGGCAGGGATAATTTAATATAGACAATGTCTTAATAACGTTGCTGAACAGAGGAAGTTGGGCTAAAGCGTTTTTCATCGCTCTGTGAGAACGTTCATTGCTGCATGTCAACACTCCTGGAAACATTTACAGGCCAAGTGTCAACACCAGCCATGGGGTTGGCTTTGGTGTCACTGCTCAGAGGGAGCGTTCCCAAGGACCTGACCGGGGCCAGCAATGAAACCTCATCATGCTGGCAATGGGCTGTTCTTAAATGGGTGCAGGATTTGGTAGGTCAGAAGTGGGTCCCAGCAGGATGGCAAAGCAACGCCACCGGGCACTGGGTTCATCACGGGACCTGGGGAGTGCTGGTGTAATTTCTGATGTCTCAGTAAAACCCCTCCAGCATTTCCCCTCCTCTGTCCCGTGTCCTCTCTCCCCTGGCACTGGGCATCTCCTCGGGGGACTCTGATGGGCTCAGCAGTGAGAGGAAGGTGTGTGTGTTACCCGGCTGACGGGCTGCGCCACATCAGCCTTGGCACTGAGTTTACTTTGCACATCATTTCTGAAAATCCGCCGCGTCTTTCGGAAAGGTTACAATTATTTTCCACAAAGCAACTGACAAATTTTTGGGTCAGATATTTTGGTTAAATTCAAAATATTAATGAGAAGCATGTGGGCTGTCGCAATGGGTGAGTGTTAAGATGCGCCAGAGTGGTCCCTGAAATGTGAGGAAGCTGCTCTTGCTTGGAACGATCTGCAAAGGGGACTCGTGACTCGAGTCCACCGGCCTCTGGAAAAGGCAGCAATAGCCTGAAATTGTTATTTTCTTCCTGGATTCAGCCTCTCTCTGTGTTTCAGAATTTCTCGTGGAATGCTATTCGTTTGCAGTCTAAACCACAAGTTTTAATTTGGAATTTTACTACAGCCAAATAGGACTGCTAAAACAGCTCAGGGTAGCAGGCCCTGCTCTCCCCCAGCTCAGCCCTGCATGCACATTGTTTCAAAACATTCCAACAAGTTAAATGAGGCTTTTGAGCTTGTCCCTGGAAAATCCAATAAGCTATTCTTACCTCTCGCTTAATGAAAAAGGTAAAAGAAAATTCTAGTCTCCGTCTTACAGGAAACGGTGATATTATGGTTTTCTTTGGAGCAGTGGCGGTGCCTGTTCCTCATTTGAGCTTAGATTTGTTGATGAACATGTCTTTTTTTTTTTCATAGCATTAAGAAAAGTCTGGGGAAGGTTTTCTGTTCCTCATCTGAGCTTAAATTTTTGATGAAGACTTCTTTTTTTTTTTTTTTTCTCCATCATTTTAAGAAAATAATTAGTTGTTCTGTTTGTTGCAGTTTCACCAGTTGGGGGTTGTTTTGGGGAGGTGTGATGGTAACTGGGCTCTTGCCCAACATCAGGCACCCAGGGGGGAAAATGAGTGTTTGGGTGTCGAGCAGAAGCCCCTGCACGCCATGGTGGGGGGAAGGTGGCTGGTGGGGGCTTGGAGGGGACAGCCTGGCCACCGTGTCTGCTTGGCATCCCTCAGCTGCTGCATTTTGGGGAAATTTGTGGTGTTGTTTCCAGGTGAAGGTTGTGCTGGGGGGTTT
>NW_010317166.1:24647-55664 GCF_000700745.2 Antrostomus carolinensis | reverse complement strand
TCCTGCCCAGATGCAACACCCTACACTCGCCTTTGTTGTATTTCATTAAGTTTTTCCCTACCCAGCTCTCCAGCCTGTCCAGGTCTCTCTGGATGGCAGCACAGCCTTCTGGCGTGTCAGCCACTCCTCCCAGCTTGGTATCATCAGCAAACTTGCTGACAGTGCACTCTGTTCCCTCATCCAGGCCACTGATGAATATATTGAATTGAACTGGTCCCAGTACCAACCTCTGAGGGATTCCACTCTTACTTGAAGTTCTTTTGAGTTTCACTTGTTTTTCCTCTGACCCACACAGAGTTGCCAGCAGAATTTCTGCTCCTCCTGAGCATAAACATGGGCTGTTCCTCAAAGTGTGAAGTTGTAAACAAGGGGGTGTCAAAGGCTGAGGTGAAAAAGGAGTTGGATGCTTGGAAGAAACCTGGGAATAAGCAGTAACAGAAGATAAAAAAGTAGTTGTGACCACTGGATTCTAGTCTTACATATAGGAAAATGTACATTTTCTCCCACAGTTGGCTTGTTTTGTCAGGAAGAATGGTATTCATTGATTTTTATGCATAGGTGAGAATAACCTTGAAATCTCACAATAAAATAAGTCAGTGGGAGACAAGTAAAGGAGGAAAAATGAACGTGAAGTGAGTTACCATGAATGCAGTCATAGTTCAAGAAATTCACTGGATTATATTAACTGTTTCAAAGAGAATTCCAACTTTACAGTGATAGTAGTTGAAGGCTAGTTGCCAAAGCAGAATGACACTTTTAAAAATCTCAAATGCTAATGATATGCAATGGAAATGCTTTAATACTCTCTCAGTATAAAAACTGTTTTAAAGCAACTTCTCTTTAGAGAGAGCACCATTGTTTCGTGAAATCTGTTTTGATTTAACCTACAGATGTGTTTATATAACAGATTCCTTATATTACCTTGTAAAACCTTTCATTGTAGTCTTGCATTGTACACTTCCAACCCTGGAATTATTTTTGAATGAGCTCATTATTTTACCAGATACTCCTCTCATAAAAGGCATCAATGTATTTAGGTATGTTAGGTCTGTTGTACAAAATTAAGAAAAATGGTTGTTTAATTCAACTCTCTGTTGTTTGTTTTTTGGTTTGGGTTTTTTTTGTTTTGTTTTGTTTTTTACTTCATCTCCATCCTCCTAGGGTAAGGTTTATCATGCACTGCTTGTGTATTGCCAAGCGTATTTTGTGAGTGTATATGCAAAAGCATAGGGATCTTGTACAAGGAGTTTCTTTAACAATATTTTATTGCTAGAGACATTATTTGTTTAGACCCTTGGGGACCTTGAATAAACAATAAGGTTTCACTGTAAGGGTGCTAGACAGATGATCTATTTGCATTTTCTTTTATGTTCTTGCAAATGTCTGTAAAACTGTCAGTTTGAAGGAGCCAGTTTATCAGTGAAAGGATAAGGAAGAGATAAGTCAGTTTAGTTCCACATGTTTGAAGTAGCTACTGCACTTACCCACATGTGTGTTGGGGATGGAAATATGCTACTGAAGTACTTTCATTTTTTTTGCTAAAGGCAGAAAAAATAGTAGAATAAAAAGCCACTTCTGAGTTAAATAAAGTAAAAAAGTACTTCCACAAAACAAAATTTGAAGGCAAAAGTCACTATGCGTAATCCTGTCTTAAACCTGAAATTCTCAGCTGTGTTAAATCTGAGATTCACCCCTTTTAGTGAAATATATCTGAGCTTGGAATGTGGATTTAGGTGATGATAAGCATGAAGAAATTCAGACCATAAATATCTTTACATAATCTTCAAAAAGAATATCAGTTTATATAGGTGCCTGCCTTATGCTGTTGTCAAATTATCAGTGCTTTTTCTGTTATGTCTATATTTAAAAGTTGATTTTAACTTAAAACTTCATAGAGTTTTACATTTATGTGTAATCTGTTATGCACAATTTGTTTTGATTTCTAGAACAAAAAAAATTTTATCTGTGTTGTGAGTGATTTCCTTTACCTCCCACTCTAACCTTTTTTACTAGTGCCATTGTGTGTAAAAATAGAAAACCAAACAAAAAACCAAACCCATCCCACAAAATAAAACAAACAAAAACACTGTTACTGCAGATTAAGTGTATGTCTCTTTATTGGTCTTGTGATGGCTATTATGCCCTTTTGTTGTGCTTGCAGATGTTTCCCTTGAATTTTTTTCCTTCAGTTATTTTGCTTGTAGCCTAAATATTGCATTGAATCTCATGTAATTGTAAAACTCGGGCTACTGTGCTGCACTGTTGAAATCTTTTTTGACTGATAGTGATCCTTGATTTTTGCTATGCTATATGGTGGGATTTTAGTTATATATACTTTTGACTTCCTAACATACCCAACAATTAGTGGATTACTGGTCACAGATTTTATCTGTAGCAAAAAGCATGCAAGCATTTATATAACAAGACATTCTGCAGTTGCAATCTGCATGTTAAGAGGATTTTCTTATTTTGAAGGCTTTGGATGCCATTTCAGTTTTGTATTCTGTTGAACTGTCTCGATCAGTGTGCTGATTTCCCCTTAGGGATGGTGTATGGGCTTAAGTCCACAACTGGGCACGGGAATGTAAGAATATTTTCAAGTTAGAGGGACTTGTTTAATGAGAATAAGGTTGTTTGGCTTTAAGGAGAAAGCTGGGAAAATTCTAGTGAAATTATTTAGATGTAAAGTTTATAATGAAAATTAAGTAATTGCTTTAAAATCTTAATATAACAGGCAGTGATCCTACAAACAACTGGAGTCTTTGGAACTGCTGAGTCTTGTGGCTTGTTGCCTTCTGTGGGTTTTGTTTTGGTTTTTTTCTGTACAGGAGGATCCATTCTGATTTTTGATACATCATTCGATTGCTTTTGCTTTGGGAATACCCAGAGTGATTTGACTATGTAAAAACTAGATCTTAAGGAAATAGAATTATATCCATGAAAATACTGAAAATATGTATAGAATCTAGCCATCACCATTGACATTTTCAGAAATATATCTTTGATTTACCTTTATTAGATCAATTGTTTTAGGAAACAATGCCCAGAAGAGTCAGATTACACCTTGCTTTCAGCTAACACTTTGTTCCTCACTTTCTTGTCCTTCATTTTGTATGGTCCACTCAAAATTTCTTTCTGACACTGTCATACCATTTGAAAGTCAAAATAAGAGCTTTGTGTTGAATTTATAAAAATCATAAGCAGATCACATGCACAAAGATATCTCCTACCTATGGAAAAAGAAATAAGAGCAGAACTTTTCACCATTTTGATACCTGAGTTTAATTAGTTAGTTTCTGTACTGCCTTTCAAGAAAGATGAGAGAAAAATATCTTCCCCAAATAGGGGGGAAAACAAACAAACTGAAAACCGTTTCTGAGAGGAAGCTCTATGTGCCAGTGTTTTGGAACCGTAGTTTGGAATTTAACAGGAGAAATAATCTTAGTATCTCAGGGACCTGTATTTGCCATCTTTTTACAAACCTATTCCACTTAAGTCAAGTAGAAAGACTTTAAAAAGTTGCAGTTGACACATTTTGGTAGATACTTTCAAGATCTTAGCAGCTTATTTCCAAACAGGTTCATTTAACTGAGCTCACTCCAGTGGGCCAATCAGGAATTTTTCGATAGTTATAGTTCTGAGAAGGGTTATGTTTTTGCTAAGGTAGATGTGAGAACTGAAATGAAATGAAATCTTTCTTTCATGCTTTCTTCCTTTTTTTTTTTCCTCCCCCTCCCTGCTTTCCAGCAGCATAAGAATCTGAAACTGGCGAGGTGAGAGGAAAGAGAATAGGACAGGGTCTAAGGCTGGAAAGAGATAGGGTTGCAGATGGACTAGAAGCAGTCATGCTCTTGGGAAATGCACAGAAATCTGTCTGCTAAGATTCATTCCTCTCTATAGTTTGGAATGCAACTCAAGATTTGTGAGTCACCATTCCTATCCTGGCAGCAAATATCTGTGAAGTCTCTGGCTGTCTTGCTTATCCCGTCTTCATCATTGCTAATACCAATCCACACTGCAGTATGGAAGTTATATTTCTCTTTATATACTGAACAGCAGAATGTAGTATTTACAGATTCCTACTCTGCTGATGAAGGCCATGTAGTGTCAATTTGACATAACACAATTGCATTTCTTTTTGTAAGCGTAGGATACATAAATGACCCAGTCTTCCCTATCAACCTTTGAATAATTGGTGTGGCAAAGGTAATAACTCATAAATGAGGTTATACCACTGCCATCATGCTAATGATGCTGGCAGTACAGTGGAGAATTTTATCATGGCTGTCTTTGTCAGTCTCAGTGTTGCAAAAATTTAAGCCAGGCTCTTGAAAATACCCACTCATTTTGTATTGTTTCATTTTGACACAAATAAGCTTTAATTTTAGACAAAAAGTTAAGAGTTTTCTGTGCAAGTTACTTAAAATTAGATTAACACTTCCAGTAGCCAAAGATGATGCTTTAAAACGTTACCATTTGACTTTATATATTAGTTATATTAGTATTACTACATGTTAATACACTACAGGAGTATTAAGGGTGTAAGATGTTATTTTTATTCACTGCTTAAAATTGTAAGTGGTCTTAAATTAGTTCGGAGAGAGTCATGGCTTATAAGACCAGAAGGGATCACTGCAGTCTAGTCTGACTTCCTTCACAAAGCAAACTGCAAGGCTTCCTTGGATTATTCTTTTTGTGCTAGAGCAAAATTTTAAAAGCTTGCCATGGCATAACTGGTAAATATGAATGTAAGGAGATAGGAGTCTTACAGCAAAAAAAGTACAAAGATGTGAAAGGGTTTACCTAGTCCTCACTCACACTTGGAAACCATGGTTTCTCAGAGACTGAGCTCGAGGCTTTATTTTCTGGTCTGGTTGTCTAACCTCTGGCATGTTTTTCTTATGCAGTTTGTTTATTTGTTACTTTCTTTTGTAGGAAGAGGATCATCTAATTCAAAATTGCCATCTGTCCCTACAGTTTCTTCAGTGCCTGAGGATTCTGCTTCAAATATGAGGTAACTTTCAACTGAACATCTGAACAGCTGTGATATGGCTCACATTTTTTATATTGCAGTTGATATTCTGATTCCACATCACTTAAGAATGTTGTTTTGCTGATGTTCAATGCCTAATGAAGGTTTTGGAAAATATGATTGTCGGATTATTGATTCCTTCTTATACATGTATATCACTTAAACAATGCCAAAAACTGTACTCCTTTCTACAGAACTTCAGCAACTTCCTTCTTCTTTTGTTAATCACGCATATCTCTCTACTAGCATTACAGACAGGCTTGAACATGCTTTGGAAAAAGCCGCCCCACTTCTGAGAGAGATTTTTGTGGATTTTGCTCCTTTTCTTTCTCGGACACTTTTGGGCAGCCATGGGCAGGAGTTGCTGATAGAAGGTACAAGTAAGTTTCCGTTTTAAACAATGGATTTTTTTATGTGTGCTTTGTTTTTACCTTGGAGACTCAAACTTCTACATTTTTTTCAGCTGTCTCTGCCTTAGAAGCTTTCTTCCTGCCTTTCCACACAGTGTTGTCCACTGGATTTCACTCCCTCCTGTTCCTTCTGTCTTTAGTCCTCTAAGATCATTGTCATTGCTACCTCATCTTTGCCATCTCTGCTACCTCTTTGCTTTCATCTCATCTCATTTCATAGTTTCCTGTATCTCATTATGTGGGGCCAACTGCTATTGCCTCTTCCTTAGTTCTTCCAGGGAATTGTCACATAGAAGCTGTTATATGAAATGTGTTTTGTGAGCCTTAAAAAGAAAACTTGGTGTCAGGGTCGATGCTTCGATACGAAGTGAAGGACATAGTGTAGAAAGTTAAGTACAAAGACCTTGCATTTTTACTGCGATATTGTAACAGAAGGCTTCTTGGGAACTATGTCAGCAGAGCGTGCTATGGTGTGTCTCTTGCATGTGAGTCTGCTTCTGTCTTTTTGGTTTCTAATTGGAAGACAGTTGTACATGTAAGAGGAATACATTGTCAGTATTGAGCATAATTCTCTGATACTTCTGAGAAGGTGAAGATTCAGGTGCACAACAGTGATTATGGCTTTTCCTGGTGTTGTCTTAAAGTGATGGAGCTTGAGATGATTGAGTTTTCTTTCGATTGGTGGGTTTCTCTGTTTAAAAATGAAACTCAGTTCTGCAATGTAGGCAGTAATGTCCTCAATTTAAAAAATCATGTTTATTGGAACCCTGTGAATTTAGTAGTGGACACCAGTTTTTCAGTTTTCTCCTAATTTGGTTATATCATATAAATTGCTTTGTCCACTGATTTTTAGAGTGAAAATTATCAGGTTTTGTCCAGTTAAAGCAGAGAATTGAATTAGGGCCTGAGCTTGTTGCAGCTTCCAGTAATGAAGCACTGCCATGTTAGAAACTCATGGTTGCTTAATGTGACCTGATGGCTTGCACGTGAGCTGTATTTGCGCCAATAGATCTAGTTACTTCCTGGGGAATTCAGGTTCTTTTTTTAAAAACATTTTTGAAACTACTTGTTTCATGGATTAGGACAGGCATCCTGCATGTAGTGTTGAATACAGTTAATATTGTCAGACACATGGTTAGACTATCAAACACTGATAAGTGTTTACTGAAGACTGCGGATATCAAAATTAACTGAAATGAAAGTTAATTAGTTTAGTAGTGTAGCTTGCCTACCTTTTTGGGTAGGAAGAAATGGCAGGAGGAAGTGTATGAATTGTCTTCCGTAAGACTGAAAAAGATAGGATTCTACTTTTCATTATACTTCTGGGCATTGCATTAGCTGATGAACATTTTAATGGAAGCTGCCTCATGAACAAATTTATTTCATTCATTTAATAAGAGTAACGGGAAAGTGATTTTTCACAAAGCTTTATTTTCCAGGGAAGTAAATATCCTATTTAGTTAAATTTTTTTCCTGCCTGAAGATAAAGAAAAAATAATCTGGTTTCAAGGTATTTTGACTGAGTATAGATTGTATACACAGAGAGATGAGTATTTCATAATTGGATGACCAAAATAAGCAGGAAAATGATTGAGAATGTATGAACTGGCTAGGCAAAAATAAACACATGAAACCAATTTTTGGGTCTACAAACCAGGTATAGATAAACCCAAAACAAAATGCGAATACAAGTAATAATAATAGTCAAATTAGTTTATAAACAATTGAGAATATATAATAAGTTACTGCTTGCACTTCTGCTGAGGTTTAGTGTGGGGTTAAGGGTCAAAGTACTAATAAGAGTGTTTGGGATGTCTGCTGCCATGAAACAAAATGGAAACTTGATTGATAGCTGGGGGCTGAAAGGAGAACGCGCAATGGAGAAAGCAAAGGTCATGAAGCCATTTCCCTTCTCTGCATATATAATGACCCAATCCTTCAAGAAATAGCAAAATGTAGATACAGTGGATTAATAAAACATATGTTAACCACACTTCTGATCATTTTGACATATAAACATTTATGAAACTGTGAATAACGGAGATAATGCATTACTATTAGCTGCATTTTTAGATGCGAGGCATGGAATTTATGATCTCCCTCTCACATACATACTTTTATTTTGTGCTGATAAAGTAAGAAATTGATCTGGAAGCGATATGAGAATTTCAGCTTTCTTTTGTTTGTCAAAATGCTTCTAATCTATTGCACTTCAAAGTAGTTTGTGTTAACAGCTGGTGCCATGTAAGCATGCATTCATGTATGTCTTTTTTTCCTTTTGTAGGTCTTGTGTGCATGAAATCTAGCAGTTCAGTTGTGGAGTTGGTGATGCTTCTTTGCTCTCAGGTGAGGTTTAAGTAACGAAGTTGTCTGAAATTGCTGTCTTTGAGCACAATGGAAATTAGAGTTAAAATTTGACTTTAAATTTGAGTTGAAATTTAAAGTTATTTGTGATAGGTAAAAAGATTATGTGCAAAGCCTTTTGATTAAAAAAAATAGTAATTGTGTCTATTCAGTTGGAGAGAGAAGGCACGAAGGGTTTTATGTTACCTTGCTATTGAGCATTTACATAACCCTGATGGTGGTATGCCTGAGTAATTCTATGCTGTCATTTTTGTGAGATAAAATAGGATCAATAAAATATTAGGGTTATAAAAACAAATTGATTTCTTCATCTTGGCATGCTGAATCCTCTGGGATGAAGAGAATTTTTCCTTTTGTAGTAGAGGTTATGAAATGAGTGATAAATACTTTTGAAACCCTGGCATTCTTAATTGATTTGACAAGTACTAAGAATTTGAGAAAAATTTAAGAAAGCAACCCTGGTTGTCAGCAGTTTGGGGCATTCTAAATTCCTAAAGGCAAAGTGATTTAAAATATTTGAGAATTGCCCGTTCCTGTGGTTAGAAAAGAGCCAGAGCCGAAGGAACTTTCTTAAAATATGCTGTATTAATTGGATTTTCTTTGGGGGTTTCTTGCTTTCTTTTTTGTAACTAAATGGGAGACTGTTTTTATTGAGCCTTTCTTTTGGTGCCTTAAAAATGATACCTTTCTGGTAGTAAATTCCCCTACTTAAAACTTTAAAATAGCCTTTTTTAATGGGAATGGTATTGGTCTAGAGGTCAAGGGTTCTGACCCATTTCAAAACCTTTGACCTTCATTTACAACCCTTATGGTTTGCTTGCCTAACGAATAAGGATAATGCAAAATTAATGTTTCTTCACATCGATTTATTCGTTTTAGTGCCTATATTGCCAAATTTATTTAGAGTGTGCTGATAGACATTTCATGAATACAAATGAAAGAATCATAGAAGGTGTGAAAAATCAATAGTCTGCATTGTCAATAAAGTGCAATAAGAACACTTACTTCTGGAGATTACACTTAATAGATTTTACAATGAACTAGTGAACAGTAGTTACGTTTTCTAGTGAGCTTATTATTAATGAATGCATCTAGAACTTTGCTCATCTAGTTTTCCATCTTCTTCAGGAAATATAATATATTTTTACACTGAAAAGAACTCAATATTTCTTATGGAATTTTTGGAATTGCGAGATATTTATTTTACATATGATAATACTGGAAGTGGACATTATTCATGGCTTCTATAATACAAATTTGCTGCTGGTTTAAATGAGAAAAGAAATCTCGCTACCAGGAAATCCATATACAAGTTTTACTGCTCATTCATTAATGTGTTAGAGTAAAACTGATCTGAGTATTAAATAAAATAGGTGCCTGACAGATTAGTATTACCATTTCAAAAATTAGTTTTCAGTATCCATGCTGCTTGTGCCAGTAATTAGTGGTTGACCTTTCCTTCTTTTTTGGTAGGATAATCTAATCTTTTTTAAAATCATGTTGTGCTCTCTACTGTATGTCACTTATTTGGTTTTGGGAAGTGGAAAGGATAAGGAATAAATGACGTGCTCTAATGCATCTATTTGTCATATGTGTCACAATGCCACTTAATGCTAATCTAATCAAATTGAGGATATCGTGATTACTTAGCAGTGCTAGTTGCAGAGACTGAGGTTGTTCTTTGTGAAATACTAGAAATAAACCAATAAAGTCACATAGACCTCAAAGTCTTTTTAAAGTTACTTAGCAGCTGTAATTTTTGGCAGAGTATGAAAAATGATGTGAGAAATGAATCTAAAATTAGCTCCAGATGTATACAGATTGTTCTGGGGTGATAATTACATTTTTCACTTTGAATTTTCCTAATTCAAAGAGGTCAGCGTGGCAATCACAGAAGTGATTTATTTTGTTAAGAAGTGAACTGTCTTTTGATACATGAAAGCTTGAGAGATATGAAATTGAATTTCAAGGCGACATTTTACAGATACTGGGAGGAGATGGGGTTGAGCTTGATTGATTTTTTTTCTCTTTTTTTTTCTTTTTTTCTTTTTTTTTCTTTTCCCAAAGATAGGGTGGGAAGTAAAGTGATATCCTTTTGCTAAAATTTTAATTAATTTTTTAGAGGAGATGGAGAGGATGAAGTGCCAAAGATCAAAAGATCAGGTCAAAAACTAGTTTTTAATCACATAAATAATGTGGCATAGTTACAAAGTAAGTATCTGCAAATTTGATTTAAAACTTCACAAATTTGTCAGCCATCATTTTATGAAATTGAAAGATTGCTCTGATTAATATCTTTGGTGTTTTTTATGCTAACATCTTTCTGAAAACCTAAGCATCGTATGTGTGATGTAAGCACTTGTATTGGTTTTCTGAAATTTATGACATTTTTCTGATGTTTATTTAGATTTGTGGCTGGAGTATGTTTTTTCTTTCTCAGAAGTGCAAAATAATACCTCACGAGCATTTTTTTCATAAAATTGTGAAAATAACGCTCTTTCCTAGATGAAGAGATTAAAAAAAAAAAAAAAAAATCAAAAGACACCATTCTGTGAAACCATTTGTGACACCTGGTTAATTTCTTCTCTTGTTTAAAGTTCATATATTTAGGCATATGGAAAAAAAATCACTGCTTTTGTGTTTTAGTTTTGTGTTTATGTGTCAATATATTGTTTTACTTTTAACACAAGGTAAAAAGAGAAACAGGTGGTTTGAGATACAGACAAAAGGCTTTTTCCAAGACAGAAACAGTTGTCTTTTTTGATAGACATGCTACATTTTGAGACGTGTCTGTGTGTATACTTACATTTATATAAATCTATCAAAACATAAAGAAATCCTTCATTTAATATTACTGCAAAATGTTCCTGCTTATTTGACATTAATATCATTTTTGAAAGAATCGACGTTGCATTCAAGGCCACTTTATAAAAGCGTTGTGTTGCTCATCCTAATTCAGTCTGACACACATTCCAATAACACTACCTCCCTTCTAGGGTTTAAAACTAAATTTATGGCTGAGCATTGTGAAGTGCATCATTTAAAAATGGTTTCAACCCAAAACATCTAATAAATAAATAATGTGTATGGCTACTCAGTAGCAGACTTTCCAGACTAGAAATCATTCCATCGGATACTCAACAGTCCACTATCGGAGAGGGCTGTCAGATAAATCTTATAGTAGCTGCATTCATGTCCTGTAAATCACATGTTATTGTCTGAGCCTTCTGCCAGGTCATCTATTCTTTTCCCATTTATCAGAAATGCATACAGTACAGTGAACCTAGAAGCACCATCCAGTCTGGCCTGGCATCCTGTTGGGGTAATTAAACCAGCCAGAAGAGAAGTCCTGTGTCTATTATCCCTTTTAAATGAGTGACGTCAGGATGTTGAAGGTGCTCATGTGCTACTGTAAAACAAGGATTCTGTGTGGGGAACCTGTGATATCGCTCCTGAAAAAAGCATTTTCATCTAAAAGGACTCTTACTCTATGGCTAAAATGCAAAGGGGCTTGTATGAATTGAGTGCGTGTTTATCCATAAAGCAAATATGCGACTGTGTTGCCTTTCATTTGTCAGATGTTTTCTTGAAATACATGACTAAGTAGGGAAAACTGTCATCTTCTCTCTCATGGAGGTATTAAAAACATTAATCCATTGCTCACATATATGAAGTGTTTGTCCTATTACTGTAGCTCCAAGGTGAAAAGGTACAAAAATAGGTGAAATAGGTTCCATAATTTTCCTTGATGTCTTTGAATTTTCAGAATTTGCAGCACTTGAAGAATGCTTCTTTCTGTAGTAAATCAACTGAGTTGTCAGTGGAATATGTGTAAGAAAACTAATTAGGTCGTTCTTGTCAGATCCATCTTTGACTTAAGAGCTTTTTTCTAGAGAATTTAAATTTTCTAGACCATAAAATAAACTTACACTAACTGACTGAAATAGCATTCAGCTCTTGTATAATTTTCTAAAATTGCTGGAATGTCACGCAAACTTTTTAAAAGTTTGCAATTAAAAATGAATGAATACTGCAGCAACTTTTATGATCCCTCCACCACCACTACCTGCTTGCTCATTCAAGGTATGAAAGCTTCTTGGTTCCTCCTTCCCCTGCCCCCTGTTGTTTCAAAGGGATTAAGGGCACATTCTTGATAGCTGATGGCATATATAAAATCAAGACCAATGTTTTAATACATTAAATCTCTTGGTATTTTATCTTCTAGAAATATTAATATGATATATTGCAGTATAACTACATAGCTGTAGCTATTAGATTTATATTGGACCTTGATAAAGTGTATCTTTCGTGGGGAGATGGAAGAGGGAAGCATAAACTCTGATGCTCCAGATTTTTTTTGTGTGCAGTGATAGCATCTGCTCATATGGACCAATGAAATATGATTATGGTTGAATATGTCATGCACTGTGGTGATAGTTTTTGGAGAGGAAAGCATGATCCAAGGCAGTGTATGTGCATCTTAAAAATATATCAGAGGCTGATAGTGGTATTAAAGCAGGAAAAATTGCAATGTGAAAGTTGTTTTGACTGCCTGTGTAGGCAAACTTACAAGTCTTCAGCTCTCTTTTTTCTTGTCTGACTCAACTCATTGAACCAATTATCGCTGGTTAAATGATGAAATGTTTGCAAAAGGTTTTTCTTTAGTGTGATCTTTCTTTCATGTGCTACTAAATCACTTTGCTAACGGATTCTGTTGCTCATAAAGAAGTCAATATTCATCTTTTGCATGGGCTGTATCTTAGTTGCATCGTATCTCTTACTCTGATAAAGAGTCTTAATTATTTAAACATTATCAACCTGTGCCATGCAGTCATGCACCTGTACAAACAATAGGATGGCATGTTTTCCCCAAGGAAGAGCATTAGGATGGTAGTTAAGATTTTGATTTTTTGGCAGATTTTTTGCATACACAGTCCCCTCCTCCACCCCAGTACTCAAATGTTTGTAAAATGCAGTAGGATCTTCAGGCTTTTCTAGGTATCCTGTGCTCAGAAAAAAGCTTTCTATCAGCCCTCCAAATTCATTACCTCAGGAATGGATTTCTGTAGTGTGTTCTAAAATGTGTCAAGCCTTTGAATTACTTGGAGATTTTTAGTTGATGCAGATGATGGCTGGTTTTCAATTTTTGCTACTTACAGAGAGAACATGTTATACTGATGCTTTATGATCTGCATTGGTTCCTAATTTACTTTCAAGTGCAATTTGATGTGATGGATGACTGTAGTGATCCATTGCTATGAGGTTTTAATTGAATTGAGTATAGGTTATCTAAAGAGCTACGTCACTATACCATGGCAGGTGAACTCAACAGAAGCACCCAAACTCTAACAATATCCTTGTTTAGATATGAAAACAATAAATGCTGTTTGAATGCTTTTTATGTGCCCCAAGTGATAGATGATGATACTTTAATCAGATAATATTTTTCCATCTAATCACTTTGTGTTCTAACAACTGAAAATAAGTTTTAAAAGGATCTAATAATCCTTTAGATCCATGATCTGTTTTGCTACAGAGGGTAGATTTTGTAGGGATTTTGTAAGCTGGCAAATTACTTTCTATCAATTTTAATGCATGTTCTAATTTCCTTTTAAAAGCCATTTAGAAGATATTGGGAGTTGGAAGATTTTCTTTTTATACAGTGTGAACTTCTGCCAATAGGATCTTTGTTTTTTACCAAAGATGAATGTAGCTGTGTAAAAAAAAGAAAAAAAAACCAACTAAAACAACACTTCAGTAATAGATTGCTTTCATGATGCAATGGTTAGAAACATAACTTTATTACACAAATTAAAATGGTTTAGATCTTAACAAATATTAATAGAAAAAAAGAGCTTCCCAAAGTCTGAATTATTAAGTTCGGGGGAAGATGCATGAATCGTCCCCATAGGTGTTTGCCTTGTATTGCTAACTGTCTTTGCAGTGTTATGAAGTGGTTTAGTATGAAGGCACTGCATTGAGATGCACAGAAAATACTTCACCTGCACCTGTGCCAGAGACTTCATAGTAGGGTGTTTTTTTTTTGGTTTTTTTTGTTTGTTTTTTTTTTTTTGCTTGGGGTCTTTTGAAGAATTTGAAGATTGGAAGAGTATCTGCCAGCCTAGCTTTTTGTAGGATGAGGTGGCTGTGGAAGAAAGTGAGAGTATTCAAGATAATTTTGCTCTGCTATGGATTATTTACATTCTGCAGCTGCCTCAGGTCTGCTTCATACCAAGTGGTATATTTATAAAACTGTGTGAATCTCAACATTTGAAAACATGGGATTGCCAAGCATGTTACTAATCGTTATGCAGGCAGTAGTAGGAGCAGTCCTAGTACAGTTTTGTAAAAAATATCACATGGCCCTTGTAGCTTGTAAACAAAATGGAAGATTCTTATCCTCTTCTTTAAGATGCTATTGGATGGAGAGTAGTTGGAAAATGTCTATTGAGCTTTACATACAGGATATTTTCAGTGAAGCGATTTTACATTATAAACTGTTTCCTCTTCAAAAACTCATGTTATTCTTTTCCCTCTGCAATGTATATTTTCCTCTACAGTGGACTTAGTTTTGCAGGATGGATCCTGTGGTCAGTGCTAGAGAGGGGGGAATGTAGATCAAATCTGTTGTCTAGATCGCTTGGATTCTCTGTGACACTTGATATATCTGGGTTTTGTTATGCATAGTGTAGCTTCTTTCCTTCCCAAGTGGAAGTTTTACCTCTGTCTCTGTGGATCTCACTTTGGGTGCTGAAAACTTATATTGACAACTTTCACGTTTGATATGTGTCACTGAGCAGAGTACTTGGAATAATTACAAATGGATTACTTGTTCTACGGATATTTTGCTGCTTGCTTCATTGAACTATGTTATACAGTCTAAGCGTTTGAAACTGGAGTTCAGTTTGGTAGATAACTGACTGAAGTGCAATTCTGATAAGATTGAAATAAATGGAAACAGCTGGGAAAACCTGTCCTTTGAACTAGAGTATGTTGAAACTGCATTTTAAATTAGCTGAATATATTTTTTTTTTCTTTGACTTTAGCAGTATGTAGATTTTGTCTCTCCAGAACTAGATTATGGTAATATATTCTGTGTGAAACTCCAGGATAACATAAAATTTGTCTATTGGAACTTCACTCCTACTTTGATTTCCTGTTGCTTTCTAAATTGTTTGAAAGTTTAATTGTCTATAATTGCCTGCAATATTTAATCTGTTGTATTCTATGGAATTGCTTGGGGAGCACTCTAACATGTTTAAATAGGAGTTTATTTCAAACTCCTATTATTCTTCATAATAATCACTAAGGTTCACACTTCTCAGATTCTGCTTTAATTTGCTACGCTTAAGATGAGTTTGAACTCTGTCTTTTCTCTTAGGTGTGGTTGTTGGCTTCAGGAATAATGTGCTTTGTTTAATATTAGCATGGCCTACAGGTAGGGAGTTTGACATCTGTATCCATCACTGGCTAAATTTAAAAAAAATAAATTCTGGTAGACTATTGTTTCTTGTGTGAGTCTATGAAGTGAATGTGTATTGACAGTTTACTCAGTAGTAGAAATCAAAGTTTGTAACTTAAACTTTGCCTTTGCCTTACATATGGAAATAGGTTGGAATGTATTTGGAATGATTTGCCTATAATAAGTGACCTTTTCTTGACTTAATGATGCAATAAGCACTTTATAGTTTTATCCTGACAGGTAGTGGTCACAGTAGTTAAAATGTGTGAGCTAGTACTTTGGCTTTATTTCCTTGTATCTTTCCATAATTCTTAGTCTAGGAGGATATTTTAAAGGTTTGCTTACTTCCCAGTTTGGAGATGAAATATATGATGTGGGATTTTAAGGTGAGCAATAACTATGATATGTTAACATTTAGTATCAGAGAAACAGAAGAATATCTGATATGTTGTATTTTTATTAAATGGGGTTGATATTTCTGCATATTAGATATAAACAATCATCAAAGCAATAGAAATGGCTTCCTAACTAAAACTTGTTTTATCTAGGCCTACTTTTGACCCACTTGAAAATGCCCTCTGCAGTTTACAGCCACTGTATTTTGAAGTGTTCAACAAAAGCAGGCTATATCGGCTGCAGCTGCAAACTGAGAAAAGGAGTGTGAAAGAGCCAGTGTTTTTTGGTTTATATTAAACAGCTGTTTCTGGAAAATAATTGTAAGCTTTGTGGTTTTGAGCAGAAGTAAAAAAAATACAATTATATGTAAAGAAATTGGGATGGGTGGTATATATTGGACTAAGATGATGTGTGGAGAGGTACAAATATGTAGGTGTAGTAAAGCCATATTTTGGTGTGGACTGATGTGATGCATTGTTTCTTGGGACAATACACTCGGAGAAGTCGACTTGCAGACTTTGGATAGAGGAGTGGATAAAAGATAGGATTAAAAACCATAAAACTGTTCTTAGAAATACACTGGAGTGGGGAGAGATGAACTTTCCGAAGGTCATCTTACTAAAACATAATTGTTGCTTACAGTAAAGTTCTGGGGGGAAAATGGGGAATTTTCCACCCTGATTTTCTTTTTTTAAAGTACAATCTTTAGTGGTTGTTCTACAGGCTTTTCAGATATTATAGGCTCTTACTAAGAAAAAATCCCCTATGAAATGAAAATTACTTAATTTTGGTCAGGAATCCAGGACACAGTGCTGGTCTGAGTTTAATAGAAAACATGTCCACTACAGCTAAAAACATTAGCCTTTAAAACTGTGTTGCTGAAAATTTACATGATTAATGTTTACATTTTTATGTTTAGGGAGGAGAGTGGATTGTGTAATGTAAATGTGAATCTTGGGGGTGTGATAGGGGAACAGGACAGCTTTATTTCCATGAATGTACACTGCTGCAGATATTCAAAACTAAAGGAACATAATTTAGCTACAGAAGCAGGACTTTTCTGAAGAAAAAAGGCATCCTGTTGCTTCACCAGCACACTAGGACTTAACAAAACACCACCATTTAAGGTGAGTTTTGTGCAGTGAGAGCACACCCTGTGGCTTGGCAGTCTAGTCAGAAGGATGATACCATGCTGACTTTATAACTAGATCTTTGAACAATATTCTCATGGGTGGTAAATGCAAAACAAAGTAATATCAACTGGCACTTAATTCTGTGAGCTCCCTGCTGATGGGGCTCTGCACTGAAATGGAACTCTTCCTGACAGGAAGTCAGCCGCGAAGTGTGGAGACCTCTGAAAATAAAGTGTGCTTTAATTTGACACCCTGCTGTTTTACAGCTAGTCTGTTTAATTTGAGACTATGGAAAGAGCTTTAGTGGAGGGGAGGGGTATGAGATTATGGAAAGTTCAGTGAGTGGCAACGCTTGTCGCTGACTTTATACTAATTGCAAATATGTGAACGTTTTTGTTCATGTTAATAAACCAAATAATATGTCTCTGTTTCCAAGAAAAACTGGTGAAGAAACTCATGATTTGGTGAGCAGTGCTGTTTACTCAAAGCTCTGGCAGGAGAAGCTTTGCGTAGTGGTGCTGTTCAATTTCTAGTTTAACCTTTAGTGTTATTTTTACTCATCTCTGCCTTTTAATGTATATCTGCAACTGGGAAAACGTCTGTCTCATCGAAGACATTGATGATGCACTAATCTTTCAATAAATATTTTAAGATAATTTGTTTAAGTGATAAAAATCAGAATTTGGACTACACAGCAATCAATATGATATTGAGGTGCCTGTTAGGCGTTAGATCCTAGTTCTGAGTCAAAATTAATTCAGAAGAATCAGCTGGATTTTCCAGTACCCTCTGAATATTTACAAAGACATTTATTTCTATTTCTTCTTAAAACAGAAATGATTATTTTTCTTTTTGAAAAATTTGCTTGGTGAATGCAGGGGAGGGTTTGCAGTGAAAGCAGCAGAAAATTATTATTTATCATGTTTATTGTAGCAAACATATAGGGACAGATAAAAATAGAGCCCTGTGTTGCTGAGTGTTGTGTAACAATGGAATAATGAAAATGCAGAATATTTTAGTCTAAATGAAAGCAACAGATGCAGGATGAGGAAGGGACTGTAGTATGCAAGTGGAGTGTAATGGAAGAGACACGTTAGGTTTTTTTCTGCTTTTTTTTTTTCTTTGTTTTTTAAAAATAAATTTGGTTTAGCTTCCTTTTCTCTAAATCTTTTCTTCAAATAGCTGCATGAGGATAAGATTACCCAAGGGAATGATAAGGGACAAGTTTGGACATCCTGTCTTTTGAGTGAAGGGGTGGGATTGATTTACATACTTTGGTTTCATTCCCTCAAAGGTACAATGATAGCAGGAATCTTGTTTGCTTGCATTCATTATGAGTGTTTAAATTGAAACTAAGCTACATTTGGGGAAAAGGGTAGTACAAAGGGACTTTTAGTTTCAAAATAGTATTCACCGTGTATATTGCTAGGTTTTTTATTAGTTAAAGTTATTTAGTTAAAGCTTATCAGACACTGAGCAGGAAGGTTGCTGCTATTTGGTGGTGGTGATGATGAATGTTGCCATCAGTGGAATCATTCCATCACTACTAGTACAACTGCGCAGCAATGAGTATACTGTGATTTTCTTGTCCTTATAATCAGTAGTCTACCTTGGAAGACAGTTTATTCCATGCGGTGGTTTTACAAAAACTAAAATTAAAATTACAGTTAAACAAAAAAGCACTGAAATAAAAAAGCAGTTGCCCTATACTCCTACTATTCTTTCATTTGTTTGCCTTTCTCCATAAAAATGATGCTGGCACTGTAACTTGATTATTTGGATCTCGTCCCTTTGTTCGACTTACGTTGTTCTTTCTCTTCACCTCTGTTATGCTAATGCATCTCCTTTGACTTATAGTTTCTTGCTTCCCATTGCCACGTATTTACAGAAGTGCTTACTACTTTGATTTCTCAATTAATGTTTAAGATTCTGTTCCTGTTCTTCCTGAAGCTACTGTCTTTCATCTCAGGCATGAAAACAGCCCATGGTTAAGGAACGTGAAGAGGAAACTGTGGTGGAAAAGGTTTGCTGCTAGATGAACTCAAACCTGACCTCTAATTTCGTTTCATGAGGCGTCATGGCAACAGCCCGCTAGTGAGAGAGAGAAAGGGAGAGGCTGCCCAGGCAAATTGCTTTCTCCGTCAGAAACTGTGGACCTGAAATCAGTGATCCATTGAGTTTTTCCCCATTCTGCAGTTTGTGGCTGTACTGGGACTGTAGAGGAACTGGAGTTTAACATGGACGTATCTCTTTCATCTTAATGTGATGTTGGTTCTAGGGGCAAAATTTTATTAATCAAGTCATGAGTTAGATCACTATTAAAGGCATGTAATAAATATTTTCATGTACATGCTCATACTTTTCTGAAACTAGATACAAAGATGAAGTTTATGAGTTTTGATGATGCACAGCTTTTATGTTGTGATTTTTATTACTGATAGCATTGTATTTATGCAGAGAGTGATATTTTCATAATTTTAAATGAACTTTCAGATTAAATAATTTAAATTTTATTTTCTTATTAAAATCTTATTTTAGGTATATTTGGTATCACCATAAATTATGACAACAGCAACCTGTGTTGAGATGGCTTTTTTAGTGTAATTGTTGAAGGTTGTATGTGCTGTAACCTTTTATGTAGTCTGTCTTTCATAATACTCTATCTTTTAAGATAGATTTGCATAGTTTGTAGAGAAAACAAGTTGTCAAACAAGTAATCTCATAGCATAAAAGACATTGTCTGACAAGCTGACAGGTTTTTATTTAGTATTTTACTGAACAACATAGTACTTAAGTATGCAAACTACGTCAGCTCTATATGTGTATAATTTATTTTCAGAATCTATAAAAACTTACTGTGACTCGAACTCAAACTTTTAAGTATTGAAATTAAAGTCTCGTTATAAAGTAGTTTTAGGCATTTACCACTAATAACATAATACCAGTTTATAGGAAGCTCTGTTTACATAGAATATCCCAAATGGTTAAACAGCCCTGGAGTCTTCTGCTTTTAGTTAAAATACTGCTGTTTCTGTATGGCTTATTTACTACTTCTTTAATTCTTAATGTAGTGTGCTGTGGAATTGAGCATGCAGAAGTCAGCAAAGAGTTCTGTTTTCTGTGTCTAAGGTTATTACTTGCTGTACAATAATAAAGGCACTATTTTATTAGGTTAGTTGTAATTAACTTCAGCACTAGGCATTGATATAAATCATTCCTAATCTGTTTTCTTTACATTTTCATTCTTTTAAACTGGTTTAACATAGCTTCTTTCTGTCATCCTTTTACATAAAACTAGGGTTCTAATTGCTTTTTGAATTAGTCTGTCGGAAGCTAATGTGCATGTTGATCCAAGAATTGATTAAGGAACACTAATGAATTTCATATAACACTTTTTAAAGATTTGTAATAAACCTTGTGTGATAAATACTCTATAGCAGTGATCTGTTATAGCATTAGAATTCAATACAGTGTTGTCATGCTGTGCAGCTGGAAAAATATTTCAGTATAAGAAACTTCGATTCTGTTTCACAGTTAAAATAGTAAACAATTTTGCGGTTATGGATAAGAAGTGTTCCAACTCTTGCCCAGAGTAGATTTTATGAACGTAGCTGTCATTACTATAATCTTTGTTTCTGTGTTTTATCAGAGGAAAAATACTAAAATAGTTTTTTTTTTCTTCTTCTCGGTCTTAGTATTTGATACCAACTGGGCCATGTGCTTTTTTGACTGATTTATCAGTACTCTAGTGTACTGTGGCATTTTCAGATGTTCATTCACAGCATAGGTTTGAAACAAGAATGTTACGTGTTCTTTTCAGTCACTTTTGCAACATATTTGTTTCTTGAATTTCTTGTCTTTTTCAGAGGTGGATAGTCCCAAACACACAATCTCAGCCCACCTTTATAGTTTATTAGTTAGTTTGATATAAGTGTGTTTGGAATGTTTTTCCACAACAACGTGCTTGGTGTTATACCTCCACTTGAGAAGCTGTCTTATCTAGTTAATTTTTACACAACTTTCTCCTAGAAGACTCATTAAAATTTTTAATAAAAAGACTTTACTTGTGTACTGTCACTAGCTGATTTTTTGACAAAAAGCAATGTCTTTTTAATGGAATGCCAACAGTAAATACTTTTTATTGTAACTGAGTGTGTTTGATAGTTTAAAAGTCTTATAAAAATAATTAGCTCTTTTATATAGTTCTAGTGGCAGCCTTGGAAGTTTCCCCTGGAGCAGTTTCTAATGAACCAGCCTTGATTTTTCCAGTTGGGCTTTTAGATTCCCTGAGGACCTGACTTCAGACCTTGAAGGGCAGCAGCTGCCATTTGTCTTAAGAGTGGAGTTGCCAAACAGACAGACCATGTACTAATAGGACACATTTGTACAGCCTCAGTATGTGGAACCCCGATAGAGGCCTAATGATGATCATCTGTTGAGAGGTTGTAGCTGGTCAGAGTTAGAGTAACTTTTATCACCCTTATTGAAATCAAAACCTCTGTATTGATTAGTGAGATAGCTTGACGTTACATACATGCCACGTTAAAGCTTTCATAGACAAGCCGTTGTTTAGTGTGGAATAGTAGCCATTGATTACATTTTAATAAATTCAAGTCTGCCTGATAAATTTTCCCCCTAACAAGATGATGTGAATTTTTGGGATAATAGTAAATATTTTTGCAAGCTCTCCCTTTTATCTATATCAACATTGAGCAACAGTGATATTCTTCTGTAGAGAAAGAACCATGAATATAATTATTGAAATTATTTTTTTCTCAATCAGTTTCTGATAGTTCTTCCATTATTGATTTATGTTTTTAAAATTTTATTTGAACATCCAGGTATGACTGTATACTGAATAACATTGTCTCCAAATGTGTTTTTGTGTTAGTCTTGTATAAAAATGTGTCACATCCTTGCAGAATTTTTCTGTTTTGTACACTAATTGGCATATGCTAGTTTTGATATTAAATTGCTACATAGAGTTTCTAGATATGATTTCCCATAATTCTGTGTAGGTTTTAATATTTTCAATGGAACTTTGTAGATTAAAATAATGTAAGCATGCTTCAACTCTTTAAAAGTAATTTATGTTTGCAGATATTCTGCTTAACATGCAGTCTAACTTTTTTTTAATTATGAAGAATCCAGCTGAGATATAATCTACTTTTCACTATATGTTCTTTATTGCTGAGTTCATTCAAGCCTGTAGTGGATGTGGTGCTGAGAGAGTGCTGACACCAAGTACAAACACTGCTGAAAAGTTCTTGATAGTTTACTTTAGGCACTTAAAGATTAGTATATCTCTCTATGAACAAGTTTTTCATGCAGATTTGACCTTTACTCTAGGATATAATATGTCTCTTAGTCATATGTTAACACATTTTCCCACCCTGCTCCTTAGTGCTCCATTCATAGTTGTCAGTATCAAAGTCATCCTTCTCCTTTGTTTCATAACCAAAATAAATTATTAAAACTTCACCAGTTTTATGGGAAGGATGGATTAGCAAATAATTTGCTCTTTTTTTTTTTTTTTTGCTTGCTTTTAAGTATGTATTTCAAGTATTATATATAATTGTTAATTGTGGAATAATTTAACCTTGTTAGAAGGACATTTTTTTAAGTCTCTGAGAAAAATGAATTATCAAGGAGTCTGTGTATGTGTGTATATATGAATGAAAGTAGTAGTACAGTTTGCTACAGTTGAAAATAGAGCAGTTTTAATCTATTGGAAATGTTTAAAATATTCTGTTAACGATCCATGTTTAATTGTTTAGCCATCAGACCAGTTTATGGATTGGTCCTACAAATGTTTTTATATAGCTTGAAGAATATATATTTGGGTTAATTGTTTGAAATATCATTATATTTCTTTCCTAGAAATGTAGAGGTGAGGAGGGATATGTCTATTTGATACCTACAGGAAAGCACTTCAAATTACAAGCCAAGAAAAATGTTTATCAACAAAAATTTCGTGGCATTTATTTGAGTGATTAGCGTTTAGGAATGGCTACATTGGGTTGGATACAGGCTCCACCTTACTTATTGTTGTATCTCCAAATATGGACACAAAGAGATGCGTAAGAAGAAGCTACCTGGATGTTGTCTACCCGGGCTTTAGTTTCCATTTCCCACAGCTTTCTCCTGGAGAATTGGCTGCTCATGGCTTGGACGAGTGCACTCTTTGCTGGGTGTAAAACTGGATGGCCAAACCCAAAGAGTTGTAGTGAATAGAGTTAAATCCAGTTGGTGGCCAGTCACAAGTGGTGTTCCCCAGGGGTCATGGGGCCAGCTCTGTTTAGTGTCTTTATCAATGATCTGGATGAGGAAATCGAGTGCACCCTCAGTAAGTTTGCAGATAACACCAAGGTGGGCGCAAGTATTGATCTACTTGAGGGTAAGAAGGCTCTACAGAGGGATATGGACAGGCTGGATTGATGGGCCAAGGCCAACTGTATGAGGTTCAACAAGGCCAAGTGCTGGGTCATGCACTTGGGTCACAAAAACCCCATGCAACACTACAGACTTGGGGAAGAGGAGCTGGAGAGCTGCCAGGTGGAAAAGGACCTGGGGGGGGAGGGAGGGGGGAGTTGTTGGTCAGAGCTGCCTGAACATGAGCCAGCAGGGTGGCCAGGAGGGCCAAGAGCATCCTGGCCTGTATCAGGAACAGTGTGGCCAGCAGGACCAGGGAAGTGATTGTCCCCCTGTAGTACTCAGCACTGGTGAGGCTGCGCCTCGAGTGCTGTGTTCAGTTTTGGGCCCCTCACTCAAGAAAGACATTGAGGTGCTGGAGCATGTCCAGAGAAGGGCAGTGAAGCTGGTGAAGGGTCTAGAGAACAAGTGTTGTGAGGAGCGGCTGAGGGAGCTGGAGTTGTTTATTCTGGAGAAAAGGAGGCTGAGGGGAGACCTTATTGCCGTCTACAACTGCCTGAAAGGATGGTGTAGGGAGGTGGGTGTTGGTCTCTTCTCCCAAGTAACAAGTGATAGGACAAGAGGAAATGGTCTCCCGTTGCACTGGAGGAGGTTTAGATTGGATAGCAGGAAAAATTTCTTCACTGAAAGAGCTGCCCAGGGAAGTGGTTGAGTCACCATCCCTGGACATGTAGATGTGGTGGTTAGACGCATGGTTTGGTGGTGGACTTGACAGTGCTAGATTCACAGTTGGACTCAGTGATCTTAAAGTTCTTTTCCAACCTAAACAATTCTACAGCTCTAAGACTAAAATAGGACAAGTATGTATGATACTCTTCCACTCTCCAGCTATTTTTTTGCTCAGGGTATTTTCTGAATTGGCTGTACTTTCTGTGTATTTAGTCAATATCAATGTATTTTCCTTCTCTGTACTTGTGCAGTCTTCTCTTGATCCTACTAAACTTTTAGTCACCACAGTATGCTTTGGTGATAGGTGCCACTGATCTGTAGTGCACTGTGTAAAGAACCACCTGCATTTCTTTATTTTGAAGCTGGTTCCTACTAGCAGCTGCTTGTAGCAAAGGCTTTTGGTCACACCTGTTGGGGTAAATAAGAAGCTCTTGAAGTATTAGATCTGAATGAGGATATTCTGAATGAGCAGGGAGCCATCAACAAATGGAAGAAAATGACAGGTCAGTAGAGTTGGTGCTGGAAAATTAAAGTTCAGTGCAGAATTTTTAAATAACACCTCCACTTATCTGATGATACCATATGATTAGAGATATACCTTATTTTTAAGAAAGGAATTAGAGGATTGAGTAGTATAAAAGACTTTTCAGTGCACTTGAAGACTGAGACAACTATACATGCATATGTAGCTGAAATGAAATAAAACAGGACATAGAATTACTAAAGATTGTTTTGCTAGACTAATCTCATTGTTGGTTATGGTCTAATGCATGTTGTGGTCTTTGGCCTTTGGCCAAAATGTATTTCCTAGACAAAGGAAAAATGTAGTAATTTATGAGTTTTATTAGAGTATTTAGTAATGTCATATGACTGCTCATTAGTTAGAATTAATTAAAAAGCCCACTGTAAAATAGATTAAAAAACCCAACCTGACTCAAATGGGACAACAGTAGGTCATGATATAAACCTTGAGGGAGATTATTAGTTTCTGAAAGGAGGGGTTTAAGACCAATACTGTTTAATGTTTTCCATTTAATGATCCTTGTGCACTTAGTAAGAATGTGTTAATGAAACTTGTTGATGATCTAAAATTGGTGCTATAGAGGACTGGGATATAATTTTGCTTATCCCAGAGTTTTTCTGTAGCTATAGGAAATGTAATATGTTATTCCTTACAGAATTATAATTCACATGAGGTTTGAAGCACCATTTCAGGAAAGGATATAGTACTTCCATTTTATCTAGAGTACTTTTGCAAGTGTGTACAGATTCCATTAAGGAAGTAGGTGAAACAATAATGAGCTAGGAAATTTCCACATCAGACATAGTATTTGAATAAAATGTGATTTCTTATTTGTCTCCTTGTAATTGTTATTTTTCATTGTAGATATTTCTGGTAGAGTTTAGTACCTCTAGGTTGTTTTTTTCCTGCTTCACTATTGAGTGTACAGTGACCCAAAGCATTAAAAGTAGATTATGTCTCTCAGTTACTAAACTTTTATAGCTGAAGGAAATGATGGTCAGTTAAGTACAGCTTAGAACAGGTATGAAATTATTGACTTTGTTGATCTTCCTTTACAGTCCTTCCTTAGGAAAGTGCTGAAATGTGTTTTCTAGTTATTTAGTTGCATTAGTGGTTGGGTTTGAGGCTTTTAATGTGTTTTTTCCCTAATACCTTTGGGAGATGGATAACTAAGATGTTGATATACTAATGCAATATCCATACTGAGTGTAATTGTTTGAGAGAGAACATATACTGTGGGGAAATATTGAATGGATCATGAAAGATGATGACCATTAGTCTTTTCTTTCAACTATTAAAATTAGCTTTAGGGTGTGTTCAGCTGTGATTTATGAAATTGTTTAGACTAATGCCTTCTTTGATGATGTCTGATGTGGAGGAAAATGCTGAAAAGTATCATGATAAATGCACTTTCTTTTCACTTTTGTCAACTTCCATCTTCACCAATTAAATTTTTAAGCATTGTAGTGACCTCTCTTAAAGAGCAGAGCAACAGATGGACAGTGTCATAAATGGGAAAAGTTATTTTGCTTTTCTTGAGTTTTTACACATTTAAGCTAGCAGAATATTTTCAATTGTCATCATATGAAGCTAAATATTTAGAACTTGATATTAAATTTAAAAAACCTCTTACAAGGACTAGTTGCATATGCTATTTTGTTTAGAATATTAGCAGCTGAAAGGCATTTTTTATTTTGTAAGAAGAAATACTTCTTAAAGCTGTTTCAGACATCTTACAGACTAGCTTGAAACCATTTAATGGTGGCCATAAGAAGGCCAGGGGAGAAATGAGGGAAGGATGGTGAGAGAAATGTTAGATAAATGTAGCAGTAAGGACCAATGTAGCTACTTGATGTAGCCCCAAAAATCAAAAACAAAAACAAAAAACCCCCAAAAAACCCCTTCACACCCCAAAACCCAAAAAGCCCCATATGTGATAATATGTAAATAGAGCTTACCTGGTGCTTAGCATGTTTTTTGCCTATTAATGCCTAAAAATTAGTTATATAAAAGTAATGAAATACATGTATAATTAATGATGAATAAGACATCACAAATTCCAATTATTCTACTCTTAATTCTGACTATTGAAAATTGTAGTACATTGTTGCAACTTAAAAATGATAAAAGAATTTGTTGGGCCTGTAACATGTCAAGCCTTGAGAGATCAGAGTTGTAATCTCTCCCCTGTGTTTCAAATCTGGAAATCTTTTGGGCAGGGGCGTGGGGGGAAAGTGGGGGGAAGGATTTAATTTATAAAGAAACAGCATTGTTTTAGTGGAATTTTTTTTTATATGTCTGATCAAACCTGCATGTCACTGAGCAGCAAAAAATGTACACTGACACTGAGTATTAAAAACTCCTACATTCAGAAATCTGGAATTTGTTTGAGAAATATTTTCAGTTTTGTACTTTTTGCCTATTGTGGAGCTGATGAAATTTTGAAAAGAACAACAGCGATAGAAGTAACGATTTGAATAATGGTTAGGATTCTTGTGCAACAAAGACTGAAAAATCAAGGAAGCTGATGTGGAAAAGCATATGAAACCTCAGTATCTGTCTGCTGCAGAATCATTCGTTTGTATTAATTTAGAAGAGCTGTAGAGTTTAAACCAAACATTGTATTTGGCCTGTTCTATCCAAGTGCCTCTATGTTTTCCCCAAAATATAAGGTTCACACATTTACTACACTAATTTTTAGCTGTATCAACTTGTTCCTATTGAGTCTAGGATTAAAAATCTTCCTTGTGTTTTTGTTAACTAATTCTGTTTTCTCCTCAGCTTTCAAATGGGGGAAGCAAACCCCAGTGATAGGTCATCTGGGTTGGTTGCTTTCCAGCGTGTCTCTTTTGGGGACCAGGCAAAACCCACCTACATGTTTAGAGGTGTAAAATTTTGCTGTAATTCAGGGTTCAGTTGGGTGTAAGAAATGTGCAGTGCAGATGTGTCTGCCATTATCATCGTTTCAGTGCGTTAAAAATGTGTTCAAATATTTTGAAACATACTGGGTGTTAATGATGCAGTACTTGGATCATTAGCAGATTTTTTTGAGTAGAGATGACTATGTGATACTGAAGTGAGGATTATTATCAGCATATATGTTAACTAGACTTTAAGATGTAAGAGAAATTTGTGTCTAAAGAATGAGCTTTATATTAATGTGAAGCAGTTTGGTTCTAGCATTATCAAGGCTCAATAAGACACAAAGCATCAAGTAAGTTCAGAATTATTGCGTAACATACGTAAAGAAAATGATGCAGTTGTTTGTGGGATGTTCTTGTATTTTTTTTCTCCCCTCTGCAGAGTATGATATTGAGTAAATGATACTGTTCTGTTTCTTCATGCTGGCAATGTTTTCTAGCTGATTAACACACGATTAATGCTTTATATGTTTGCTGATGGTGGTGCAAGTTGCTAAAATAGATAAGAAAGTGTGTGACTTTGTAGCTGAAAATGTTTTTTCTTAGTTTTGTTTTTATACAACTAGTTTTCTTGTCTTTTTTTTTTTTTTCACAGGAGTGGCAGAACTCTATACAAAAAAATGCTGGCCTTGCCTTTATTGAGCTTGTGAATGAAGGAAGGTAAGTCATGATACTTGATATCACCTCTACCTTAGCCTTCAAGGAGTTGTGTGTCTTGAAACTGTTTTTAAAGAATTTTTCTTCTGCCTATTTTTCTTTCATTTTCTTTGAGTTTTGGAAACACAATTTCACATTCTTTAATACTTTGGTTCAGTTCTAATACTGAATATGAGATTTTGCAGAATCTGAATGCTCTTTAGTGTCATTAAATATTTCACTTATCAGTGCGTCATGGATTTTCTTTTTTTCCTGTCCTTGTGCCCTGGTTAACGTTGAAACTATAATTTAAATTCAGCTAATCTCTTGAGGAAGGGAATTGGTATTTGGGAGACATTATAGCTAGGAATTGTAAGATAAGCCTCTGTTTCAAAAATTAGATTCCAGTTTGCTCATTTATTTCCTATCTACCTGATAAAATAGAAAGGGAGAGAGCCCCTTTAAGGTAAAAAAAAAAAAAAATCTGTCAATATTATCAATTAGTTTAATGTTCTGTCCATAACTATATATGTCTATTACTGAGACTTACAGAAAATGACAGAGTAGGTGATGAGGCCATGCTCTTTGACTTGTAGTGACTATACCAAACCATCAATATTTTCTTCTTTAGAAATTGATTGTTGAGGCAGACTAAGAGCAATATTTACTTTTTCTAAAGGATTTTTCTTTAAGATGTCTAATGAGTTAGCTAAGAAGAATTATAAGATGGCATTTATCTAAACCTAAATTCTGTTACTGGGTAACCTGAGCTAGTAAGAATCCCAATAGAAAATAAATTTTACAGGATTAGCACAGCTACTGAATATAAAACAAAATAATTTATCACATAAATTAAAATGCTGTATAAATATATTTTATCACTGTAGGAGTAGGGGAAATGAGCTATTTGAGATTTTTCTTTTAAAATCTGTAGATGTTCTCAAGATACATAAAAATAATGATCACTTTAATGGTTGCATTTCAGTTTATGGTGAGGGAAACACCATTCTGAGGCAGGAAAAACATTTTGCTACTAGTCTTGATCCCAAGGGCCAAGGTAAAGTAACAAGGGTGTTCAGTTACAGTGTTAAGATCTAGCCTGTAGTTGTTTCCTATTATGTGAGGCTGACCTGTCTTGACCTTGCTTATAAAGTGCCTGCTATAAATTTGGCCCTTGATTAATGTTTTATTAGCATAGATAACGTAGAGATCCCACACACATGTAAACCACAATGTAAGGTTCATCTGTGTAAAATGATTATCATGAACAAATCAGTTGCTGAGACTGAGTTGTAAGTAGCAGTTACCTAGTAGTTGTTCAGCTTGTCCAGGTCAAGCTTTCAGGGAGCATTCTATCAGTAAACTGTTTGGTATTGACTATTTTCCTTTAAAAACCTGCAGTGCCCATCACAGACAGATGGAATCACTCCCCCACCTCCATAAACAACATCAATAACTTATAGTCTAGCCTTAGCAGAGTGGTTGTCTCGGGGACAAATGATCCCTTGAAGACTGAAAAGTGTGGTTTTGGTTAGCAGAAAATCTAAGTAAATGTTAATTCATTTCGTTTCTGACTTGTAGCAGAGTTGTTTTGTTTTTTTTTTTTTTAAAGTGGGAACATAACTTTTATTATGAGGAAGAGGAGAGAGGATTAATTTCTTGAAAATGGCTCCTTTTATCTATCTCCATTTTCCTCCATCGCTGTTTATAGGAGCCTTTAAAGTTATTGCTGAATTGGTCATTGTGGTGCTTTGTGTCTTTTCAGCATTCACTAAAATGAAACTATTATCCTTCGTATAGACATGAACTATATTCCAGAACTACTCTTTTCTTCTTTTCTTTATGCAGGTTGCACTTTTTTTTTTTTTTTTTTTTTGCACATATACTGGCACTTGCACTAAAACATTTCAGGCCTTGTATTTTATCATATTTATGTATTATTGCTGTCGTTTTATGTATTTTTGCCATAACACTCTCCAAAAGCTGAAATCTTTTAATTAAAACTTAAAAATGAAAATAGCTGCCTGGTACTGATTTAGACTTTAACTGCATAACTGTATAATAAAAGTTGAATTTTTAAGTTGTTTCTATAAGTAGTCAAGAAAAGGTAGTTGTACGAAGGACAGGATTGATTTCAGCAAGTAAGGAAGGATGTCCGTGGGGTACCATGACATGTGGAGTGTTAGAATAAATAAAATAAGATTAAGGGCTAGAAGAACTACCTAGAATTTGTGGAACCACAGAATTGCTATTGTCTGCCACCTTGGTGGAGAAAGTCTTGATCATCCTATAACCTTTGTAAACCTGGATTGTATTCCCAATGTTTATTACTAATTTTTTGGACTAATGGTACCAGAGGGTGTTCCAGTTTCAAGTGTGTTCTGCTGTTTTTGTGTATCAGGCAAGTAAGACAACTGAAAAAACATTTCTGGAAGAGAAAGAGGTCTAGAAGAAGAGATCTAAATCTCTTCTTATACTTGCTTTCAAATGTATTTTTTGCTTTTATGTGAAAGGTATGAATGTACCTCTCTCTCACAGCAGTTGAAAGTTTTATGTTTAGGCTTGCCATGTTTTGGCTAGGATTCCCTGGACAGAAATATGTGTGGAAAGTTTGCCTCTGGGACTCCTAAGGTCTACAGTATGTGTGCTGCATTCAGAATGTGTTGGTCTGAATTTCATCATGTTCATGAGTAACTAATGTGTTACATATACTGCTCACAGGCTTTCCAGATATATTTGGTCCACTGCACATGTATAGCAGAATTGATTTGTTTGTGCCCAGTGAAATTTTGAATCTTGAACTGAAACAAAATCTCTAAACAGGGAACTAGTATATGAAAATATAGCACCGTTAACCTACCTAAAACTGAAATACACCACTAAAGTCTGTTGAAGGCCATGTTACAAACATAGTAAAAAAACAAAAACCAAACAACAAACCGCCATCACAAAAAAATCTGACAAAACCCCAAACAAACAAAACAAAAAACCCCCACAAAAAACTCACAAAAAAACCCCCAACTGTGTCGAAAAGCAGGA
>NW_010317166.1:0-24630 GCF_000700745.2 Antrostomus carolinensis | reverse complement strand
AGGAATGTACAGAATGTAAGTGAAAAGCTAAAGGAGCGGGTATTGGAAAATAACCTCTTTCTGTGCATGAAAAGAAATGTCGATTTCAGTGCCTTGGTACGCTGAACATTAATCTGTTTTTAATAAAAATGAGTAAGTATTGTTCACTATTATTGTAATGTCTGGGAACACTGTTAATGCTCATTGAAACCTTGTTATTAAGGTGCCTGTACCCGCTGCTTCTCTGTGTACTGAGCCATCTGTGCAGTAGAAGTAGAGATTGCAAACCATTTTCCTTAGCCTGCTTTCTGTCAGTCTAGATTTCAGTCTTTGTGCTTGCCTTTCACCTTTGGTCCTCCCTTTAGGGAGAGTCTGTTTTGGAGCCTCAGTCCAAGAACTTACTGATGAGGGAACTGGTTCACTGTCATAGCTGGTCCTCTCCTTTGGAGACTTCCAAGGTGTCCAGATTCCTTTTTTTCACCCTGAAACTAATTATGTTTCCTCCTTATGTCAGAGATGGTCAAGCTATTATTTCTGAATTGGAAAAAAAACCAAACAGCTTTGTTTTACTTCCTTGCATGTAGAAATGTCTCTTCTGTTAGACTCTTAGTTCCTCTGCTTGACTAGTTAGCAAACAACTCCTTTGCTCTGTGAAGGTTAAAACTCTCTCCTGTCGCTTTGATTCATTAGCACACTTTAGTGTGAAACATCTCTTATGCTGGACCTTGTTTGCTGTATCAGTCAGTGCACTAACAAACGTACTCGAGCTTGAGACCAGGCATGACAGTTATTATCCCCTTTGGGGTGATAATGTGTTTGGCATGGCAGGGGTTGAGGGATCAGTCTCCTAAGCATGCTGCAGCAATTATTCTCTCTGTTTTCAGTTGAAGAGACTCTCAAAGATGCTTAATTTTAATTTTCTGAAGCATCGTTTTCTTAGTCATTCAAAGAATTAAGTGCTGTGTTCTATACATGTATTTTTATACATCTGTAAATGACTATTCAGATAACAGTTGCTTGAAAAAACTGTCATGATTGTCTTTGCTTGAAAGATAACCTCATTAAACTAGCAAAATATATGTATAATTTTCTCTCCTTTGTCTTTGCCCTTTCAAATACTTAACCAAAACAAAAAAGCCAAAATGTAAGGATTCATAGGTATATCCAGGAGAAGCAGAACTAATGAAGTTTTTTTTTTTTCTGTAGCTTTATCTCATTGCTAGAACCTCTGTTATCTAATGAGGAATGAAATTAATTAAAATTCTTCAGCCATTTCAGAGGATTCTCCTCGTCTTGGATTTTTCTATTATGGCTTTCAGTGCAGTTGAAAACAGCTTTTTTTGGTTTGTTTGTTTTTGGTTTTTTTTTTTGCAAGGGGTTTTGTCCTATGTTGGATTAAAAACTTCTCAGAAATTCATACTTTTGAAAAACTCTAGCCTTCTATAAAAATAAATTGGAACGCAAAAGTTACTGAGAGAAGGAAGAAGACAGAAAACATGCAAATCTAATATCCTTAGTAACAATTCTACAAAGCAACCAAAAAATACCCCAAACTTTGCCAGAAATAACCAGATTTAACTGGTATTATTCTTCCAATATGTAACGTCCAATAGTATAAAATCTGGAGTGCTTTAATCATCTGTATTTCTATAGCTGTAATAAGAAAATTTTAACATGTGTCACCTGCTGTTCCTTTTCTTAGATTGTATATATTACTTTTGACTGGTCATAGATGCAAATGTTTTTTAATATTGAAATAGTTGGCAATCAAACTAGTTTGCCTATTACTTGCACACTTTCCTAACAGAAAACAGGGGACAGATGTAGGCTGCCCCATTCAATTGTCTTTCACTTGCAATAGTGCGGTCCCTCTCAAGGAATAAATGTGAGAGAATGTGTTGCCATAGGAGCAACTACTGTGATGGAAAATAGTTGGAAAAGTACAGCTATTAATAAAAAAAAAATGGATGATAACTGACAGACTCAGGCTTTGTGCATAATTGACCAAAAAAGGCTCAGGAAAAAAATTATAAATGTAGTCACATGCAAACTAGAAGTGATTACTACCAGTCTGATCCCCTTATTGCGACCTCCTTGTCCTGAGATTCTGATAACATAGAACCTGCACCTTAGTCTTGATTTCAAAGAGGAAAAAAAAGTGTTTTCCACGTTTCCTTGCTTTATATTTTTAACAACCCATTCTGTTTAAGTGGTAGGTTTTGTAAAAGGGATTTTCGGTGATTTATATTCTGAATTTTTATGTTATTGTTTTGATTTCATAGCAGGAGCAGCTTTGTTAATGTGTGAATTTCAACTACAGAAGATCATTAGGCTAGACTTTAAACAACATTTTAAATGTGCTGAAAATTAGAAATTGTAGCCTGGATGTATTTCAGAGATCGATAAGTGACTTGAGGTGGAGTGGAGTTCTTGACACTACATGATTTTTTTTGTGTGTGTGTGTGTGTGTGTGTGGACACTAAGGTATAGTGTGACATGCACAACCATTTTTTAAAGGTTTTTTATTTCACTGAGTTTTGATCAACTGTGCATGGATTTAAATTGCATTATTTTTGTGAAACTGGAAACAGGATCTTTGCAACTTAGTGAGCAAGCAGAAGCTTTTTAGAGAGAGCTATGATTCTTAATGTTTAAAAATGAATGAAATTTTTTATTATTGGAGATGCTAGCAACTTTGGACAGTATGTATGTGCCAAAGTTTTGCTTGTCATGGTATTTCACCAATTTGCTGGGTCTCTGAAAAAGCAAAATCACAAAACACTGGAGTGTCTGTGAATTCTTAATTCTTTTTTAATGTAGGAAGTTTTTAGTAACATCTACTTTTAAAAAATAAATAAATCCCAGAGGAACAAGAAGGTATTTATTCTGTACTCTGTGTGTATACATGTATTGTACTACTGCTATCTGTGGTGGTTTAGCTGCAGCCTGCAGCTAAGACCATGTGTCTGCTTGCTCATTCCTATCCCCAACAGTGGGATGGGGAAGAGAAGATATAACAACGGGGCTTGCAGGTTCAGATAAGGACAAGGATGGCTCACTCACCAGTTATGGTCACAGGCAAAACAGACTCAGCTTGGGGAAGAAAAGTCAATTTAATTTGTTACCAATCAATCAGGGTAGGATAATAAGACATAAAACCACATCTTAAAACACCTTCCCCCACCCCTTCCTTCTTCCCAGGCCCAAATGACTTTACTCCTTGATTTCTCTACCCTCCCTCCCCCAGTGGCACAGGGGGACAGGGAATGGGGGTTACAGTCAGTTTGACAAATGTTGTCTCTGCTGCTCCTTCCTCCTCATGGGGAGGACTCCTCACACTCTCCCCTGGTCCAGTGTGGGGTCCCTCCCATGAGCTGCAGTTCTTCCAAACTGCTCCAGTGTGGGTTGCTCCTGCAAGCCACAATAGTTCAGGAGCAGACTGCTCCAGATCCGATGTACTTCCTCTTCCTGGGTCCCTTGCTCTGGCATGAGCTCCTCCTGGGGTCACAGCCACCTTCAGGCACAGCCTCCCACTCCAACATGGGGTTCTCCAAGGGCAGGTTGCTGTCCACTCCATTGTTAACCTCCATGGGCTGCAGGGGGACAGTCTGCTGTCTCACCACAGGTTGCAGGGGCATCCTTCTCTGGCATACCTCCTCCCTATCCTTCCTCACTGACCTTGGTGTCTGCATAGTTGACTCTCTCACATCCCCCTCCTCTCTCCTCTTCAAGTTGTCTTTGTTGTCGTTGCTGTTGCAGTTGAGCAATTGCTCATTCCCCTTCCTAAGTATGCATTCACAGAGGTGCTTCACCATTGCTAATTGGTTCAGGTTGGGCTTCAGGCAGGTCCGCCTTGGAGCCAGGGAAGCTTCTAGCGGCTTCTCACAGGAGCCTCTCATGTAGTCCCTACCTCACTACTGAAAAACACCACTATGCAAACCCAATAGAGCATCTCCCTTATGAGGAAAGGCTGAAGGAGCTGGGTCTCTTTAGCTTGGAGAAGAGGAGACTGAGGGGAGACCTCATTAATGTTTATAAATATGTAAAGGGCGAATGTCATGAGAATGGAGCCAGGCTCTTCTCAGTGATGCCCAATGATAGGACAAGGGGTAATGGGTGTAAGCTGGAACACAGGAGGTTCCACTTAAATTTCAGAAGGAACTTCTTTACAGTGAGGGTGACGGAGCACTGGAACAGGCTGCCCAGGGAGGGTGTGGTGTCTCCTGTTCTGGAGACATTCAAGACCCACCTGGATGCCTTTCTATGTGATCTCATTTAGGTTCCTGCTCTGGCAGGGGGATTGGACTAGATGATCTTACGAGGTCCCTTCCAGTCCCTCACATTCTGTGATTCTGTGATCTGATAAAAAATTTTCAGAAATCATCTGTCATACTACCATGCAGTCTCTCCCAGAATGTGAATACAACCTCAGGTCAGTTTTCACTAGGCTCTGATGTGTCCTAAGTGGTTGTCCTAGATAGAAAAGGTTGGATTGGTGTGTCCTCTCCTAGCTGTCCTTTCAGAGCGCTGTTAAGTTTTATGCTATTGTATGTCCAAGCCAGCATTTTGGTGAGTCTGCATGAGTTGTTGTTTGTGTGGTTTTGTTTTGTTTGGGGGAGGGGGTTGTTTTGTTTTGTTTTCCTCCCATTTTAAGGAGGTAAATGTGTTCGAACTTCTGTCTTCCCGGCCTTATGGACTTGCCTGTATTTTTTGATGATTGAATATCTTATCTGTAAAGTATCTGTGTTCCACAAAGCAATTGTAAAACTTCCTTGCAGCAGTAATTCCAACACTTAGCACACTGAGCAGTCAGATCCCATAAAAGACAGCATGCATCTATGTAGAATGTATCTCCTTTTGAAGTAAGAGAATCTCGAATATGCCCGGTTTATTAGGAGTGCAAGTAGGAAAGCTTACCTTTATCCTCCTTTCTTGGCTATCTGAGAGTTCTCTGTTGTGGTAGCGTCTGGAACGTACGTAATCTCTCTCTGTAGTACTTTATGAGAGATTTATGCCTAAATAGCTGTTGTAAATGTCACTTATAAAGCTTTTTCCATATTTTGACTAAAATTGGTAATTGTTGGACATCAGTAATACTAACCCAGAATTTATCCATCTCTTGCTTTCTTTGTTTGTGCATATTTTTCTGTTCCATTTTTACTTCTTGTGCCTTCTTCTTTTTGCTTGTTGTAAGCAGAAACTTGACTTTCTATTTGATCATCTAAGCATTCAGCAGCCAGAAATCAGAGTAAAAAGATTTCTTGCATTGTGTCTCATAGTTTTCTCTTCCAGTGTAACAATAAAAATAAAAATCTCATGCATTTGGCTGGAACTCCTTCTCTCAGTGGTTTAGCAATTCATTCCTGACCCAGCAAAGTATGCAAGTATATATTTAACTTCTAGCATGGAATCCATCCCCTTGCTTGTTTTTACTAGGCTGTTCATCTTTTCAAAGTTAATCACATGTTTTTAAATATTTTAGTCATGAAAGAAAGTGCTTAGTCAAAGGAAGAAAAGTCTGTTTGAGATCTTGAACCTGGTGTGCACTGAAAGCAGAAGAGTAGGCCTGGTATCCAGAGACTTTACCCCCATAAGTATTATGGTCTAACTTCTATAGAACATACCCATCCACGCTGCATCCACACTCTTCTTGTGTTGAGGGTCATAAAACAAAAAAAAACTTAATTCAGTAACTTGTTGTAAGTAAAGCCAAACCAGAATGGAATCTATTGGGGAAGGAGGAGTGTAAATCACCACATTCAAAAGCATTTTGGTGTTTACTAACACTGGAAAAAAAAAATAAGCACATAAGTGAGATAGTAGTACAAGGCAAAGATGGTCCATGGGTCTACATACAGAAATAGTGAAGCATGGGCATTATTAGACTTTGTTTTTTCTTTCAACTTGGATGTGCATTCTTGAAAAAAAGACAAGAAATTCAATTAATCTGTTTGTTTAGTCAAAGAAATGAAAAGCTGTCCTTTTGCTGTGGAAAAAAGTATTTATAATGGGGTGTTTTGGATAGGCTTTTTATTTAACAGAAAAAAACCTAATGTGATCTAGTTGCTGGAATAAAAAACAGGATAAAAGCAGTGGTGGTGGATTTTTTTGTTTGTTTATTTTAATTGATACCCATTGCCTTATTATAAAACTTCTTATAAAACATGGTGTAAAATATCTTAAAATTAAAAAAAAAAAGTTTAGTAAACTATGATGTAGTTTAACGGGAAAGTATAGATTTGATGGAGGAAATTAAATTATTTTTGAGAAAACATGCATAATCAGTTCTATGTAGCAGGCTGGAGCAGGTACCAGAAAGGACCATTATGATCCTTTAAATCTATGAAGTGTACTTACTGTCTTGGTGAGGAAAATTGGATTTTTCTAAACATAATTTTTTTTTCCTTAGAATAAGGCATTTGTCTCTCATAAAGTTACCTGACCTAGTTTAATACAGTTTATAGCCACTCACATATGTACAAAATGTGTTGTATGTAGTTTGGAGTTGAACTAATACTTTTGCAAGAGTCAGATTCTTGTCCTTGCCTCAGTAGTGGTCTGCTCAGCTGGGAACAGTTGTTGCTATTGCAAGCAGTGAGCTACACTTAACAAATTTCTGTTCAACATGTTGTTTGCCTCAAATGGAAAAGTCGCAGCTGCCATGGCTCCCGGAATTAGTGTTCAGACGTAGATGATAAAAGCTTCATTGTAGACGTATAAACAGAGGTGTGTTCATTTATAGAGATGCTGAGAGCTTATCACAGGATCACAGAATGTTGGGGATTGGAAGGGACCTCGAAAGATCATCTAGTCCAATCTCCCTGCCGGAGCAGGAACCTAAATGAGATCACGTAGAAAGGCATCCATGCCTTTGATTTTTAATGATGGCTATAGACTCCTCTGTTGTATCATGCCATCATTACATTTATGTATAGATATATATTTAGTTTGCTAAGTTCCATACTTAAAGGGGTGTATTCAAAATAGAAATCTGAGTGGCATGCTATGTATGTGGATGCTGTTCTCATAACGAAAATCCAGAATGACTTAGATAATGACACAACTTGAATTGTTTATTAGAAGAAAGTTAATCTAAGCATATGCAGTGTTTGGAAAAGGTGACGGAAAAGAAAGATTAAAATTTGAAGTTCTTGAATGTAAATAATGAACACAGCTGTCATACAGTATAAACCGGTAAATTATTTCATGTAGTCCTCATTTGTATTAGTAAATAATTTTTATCCTCACCTCCTGAAGACCTTCAGTTGCTAAATTTGGAAATTTGCAAGAAGGAAAGTAATTGTATAATAATTGATACCTAAATAGTATGAAGCTTTTTACCTTTTTCTGAAAACAGCTCTAAGTTACCAGTAGATGCTTATGCTAAGCTTGGACAATTCATTAGTTGTTAGCCATAAGAATTTTTGGTTGCCAAAGTGACAGATTTGACTAGAATTTATCTACAGAATCATATGCAAGTTTTATCTAAATGTCCTTGCCCTGTATGGAATATCATAGAGACAATGAGGGAAGTGTGTGAGATTAGTAAGGAGAGGTGGGGGTGACAGAAGTGACAACTGATCCGTAAGAAACCAAGCTCTTTCTGATACTCAAAAGCTATTTGGTTTTAGTAGGTATACTTCTAGTCTGTTTTGAGAATGTTGTTCCTATGTGAGGGAATGTAGTTCTTTGCTTTGTTTGGAACACGTCCATCATCTCTGCAAATGCATAGTAAGTGCCAGTGTACAGTCAGTCATGTACTGGGCTGCTTGCTGGTTACATTTAGTAGATAAAAAGGAAAATCCATGTTGTAGATCATTAAAAGCAATTATTATATAGGATGTTTTCTTGAACAGATGAAGAAAAGGGGGACTCTTATAGGATAACTAGTGTGGGTTAAAAGTGGACCTTTTGGAAGATAGCTAGTGTTTTTCAAAGTCCAGTGAGTTTAGCAGAAGGTATTGGTATTGACAAACTCAGTGAAAATCATGGGGTACTGTCCAGCTGTGTTAAATGTAAATTTAAATATGTGATATTGTAATACATGAGTATTTATGATCCCCATATTTTTTAGGCAGTTCTTAGTTTAATAAAAAGTTGTTTACTTAAGTGCTTTTGTGACAGATTTGTATGTGCTACTGGGGATCTTGGAGAAAGAGAGGAATCAAATGCTTGGAACCTGCCTAAACTATGAAATTGGTTATGCAGAGTTTCTTGTTGCTGGTTTATTAGTAGGGATTTATTTTTAGCTGAACATTATTGTAAATTATTAGAGACAGAGGTTTGAGGTTTCTTTTTTTCCGTGTACAAGCAGTGCCTTAACTAGTTTATTTTCCCTATTTTTTTGAAGCCATGAAAAGTTATTAAGTCAAAGTTACATTATTGCAGCAATGTCGGCTCTGTAAGTTTTTGAAAGTAAACTTTTGTCCCTAATGCATATAGATAAATTGGCCAAATTGTGTTTGCTGATCAACAGCTACTTCCATTCTAAAAGTGACTAAAAATAGAAAAAAAAAAAAGTTATAATGTGGTTCTAAAACAGTGGCTTCTGTACAAGCCTTCTCAAATAGAAGGTGAAGTCATGCTTCAAATAATGAATTATGCATATTTCTTTTTTCAAGACTTGATCCATGGGGAGACAGTAATCCACTGACTTAACTGGTTCATGATCACATGGCCTCATTTAGTGGTTGTGCTGCAGTTTTCCTAGCCTTGTAGTGGGACGCAATGAACAAAGAGCTTCAGGTGTTTTTGACATCTGGATTTCTTCTCCTTGCAGTAGGCTTGTGACCCGCAAGCCTAACTGCAAGCATGGAATTGCGAATAGCACGGGAAAAGAGACAGCAGGGTATTGATGATCATACTATCAAACATACAGATAGAGACAGATGGAGCCTTAGTTCAGATAAATAAGTTATAGGGGATAAAATTTACATTGTATACATTAGAAGGCATCCTGCATAATAAATCCTGTGTTTGTAAAGAAAGGCTCTCAGTAGACTCTGAACTTGTTGACATGTACTTTAGCTTATGTGCGCAAGGCAAGCAAGTGATTTTATGTCCTGCTACTCTTTTCTACATTAACAACTGAAAACCTTTAAAAAAACCGAAAAACAAACTTTAATAACAGATATTTTGATGAACTAACCAGTAGAGCATGTAGTGGATTTATCTGGTGTATCTTTGAGTGATCCCACGGAAATGTGCACCTTCTAAAACAGTGTAGCTCCTGTATAGCCAGTTTTAACACTATGAATCCCAATGTAACTAATTAAAAAGGAAATGTTTTTAGTAACAATACGTGAACTCACGGAATAATTGGGTTGTAATTCAACCTGTCAGCTCTGCTGCCATTCATAAACCCAGGGTATATGAAGGCCTCAGAAATCTCAGATTGAATTACAGCTTTATTCTGTACATAACCTGGAAAAATGTGTATCTTAGCATTTCATTTGTGAGACTGAGGATGTTTTATAATCCTGAAAATATTTCTTAAGTGTATACTTACCATAAAATTCCAATTTTACGTTTGGAGAAAAAACTATACTGCAGTGCAATTCGCAATTTTTTTATTTAGACTTTACATCAGTTACGTTAGGGCTTTCGCTGTGGTTGTTTATATACATAAACTGCTTACTTTTCTCTATCTTGTGTGTATGTGAAAGATTTTCTTACATATCTATGTTTCGGGTAAAACAAATTACTGTCTAGAGTGTTTGCATTTTACTTAGTTTAGTTTACTATTGAAATACAATTTTACTAGTTGCCAGAAAATTACCCTTCCAACCTTATTTATAGCATTTTCTTAACACAATCAAGTCAGTTAGGGAACAGAGCTCAAAATATTTGTATATGTACTGTATTTACAGATTTTTATTTTAGGACTTTGTTCTCTCAAGACAATTCTTAATTATTCTCTGTCCTCAGGTTGCTGAGTCAAACCATGAAGGACCATTTGGTAAGAGTGGCTAATGAAGCAGAGTTTATCTTGAGCAGACAGAGAGCAGAGGATATTAACCGCCATGCTGAATTCGAGGTAAGAAAGGAAATGAAAGAAAACCAAAACAACAAAAAAACATATCAGGACATTATAAGCCCACTGTGTTTGAGGATTCCAATGTGTGGTATGGGCTTTTCAGGCACAGGAAGTTCTGTCCTGAAAGGTGCTTTGCATTCATAGGGTGTTTTAGTATTTTGCCACTAACTTGATGGAAAAACAGGCTGTGCAGAGCAGCTCAGAATCTGCAAACCATAGTTTGTGCGTGAAGGAATTTTATCATACCAATGCTGCCCTTTTCTATGAAGCAAATATCACTGTATGTGTTAAAGCTGCTTAGTGTCACAGCCAAGATATTAGTCTGAAAACAACACCTTACTGATGATAAATGATAACAGCCTGTTAAGTGCAAAATGAGGAATTACTTTTTTCTTTTTGTATCGTTTGCTATTTCACTTAATCCATCTCTAAAACCATTTTCCTTATGTTTTACATGCCTCATTGCAGTTTTGTTAGGTTTTAGTGTTTTCATCCCACTTAAGGGATTCTAAAGTGAAATAATGGTCTTTGCTTTTATAGACTTGTAGTAAAAATACAAGCCTTTTTCTGAATCACTTTAGTCATACCTCCAATTTTGGGTCTCAGTTACATTACATATCTTGTTTCTCTGTACTTTAATTATTGGGTTGTTTAAATGAAAACAAAGCTCAATCTCACTAAATTCACTAATATTCTGCTTAAAGAATACTTAGTCTTTCTTCTGACATGTCATACTACTTGTGGTTTTGTTTTTAAAATGAAGCATTAAGAGATTGAAGGCACATTTGTGCTTAACGTACTTCTAAACTGTTTTTCTCTTAAATCTTTACTTGAAAAAATACTCCCCAAAGATGAAAGCATATTTGTCTTAGACAGTGCTTATGTTCTAAAGGTCATCTGTGTTGGCCCCAGGATTCAAGCTGTGCGTTGTTTAATAACATATCTGCACTTCATCTAGAGCTAGTTACCCCCTCCTGCAAACAGAGATGTTGTAAGATATCTACAGTACCATTTTGCAATGGTGAAATAGCAGGCATGTTTCATTTATTACATCAAGGGTTTGGCGTCAGTCCTGTGGAGATGAAAAGTGCATCTTTTTACTTCGTTGCCTGATAATCATTGGAGTGGGACGTGCTTGACGTCTTTTGCTCTGGATTTATGCAGAAGATCCATGCAAGACATGGCATTATTGATTAGATGAACAACCCACTTTTTTTTCTTTAGATGCAAACTATTCACAAAGGTGTGTGTATGTGGCAAATCTGCGTGAAATAAAGGGTTCTGTCATGTAAATACAGGCTATCAATGAAAACAGTTGTTCAGTGACAACTTCACTGTTAGCCTTATTTCAGTCTCAAGACACCTTTTATGATGTCTGGAAGAAATTTAACCGAGCATCAACTTACATTTTTAATATAGCTCTGTTTTGCTGTGACAACTCTCTAGGATAAGAGTTGTCTGGTACTTTTTCAAGTTGATGCTGTTTCAAATCTGTGCTATCTCAGTATGATGACTCAAGGGGTTTAACTCATCAGGTTGAACTTGAACAGAAACTAGTGTACTAAAATAGCAGCAGCCTGTTTATCAAGTTTAGTTTTGTTACTGTGTTGGAAAAACTGAGATCCTAGCGTCACTTCTGCAGGTGGGCATATTGAGGATATTCAACTGTTGGATTCTACCAAATGCTTAAATAACAAACCTGGTGTCTCGTGAGGTTAGCATTACTGATGTCTGTGTATCAGACTTCAGTCAGCATTATGTTTCTTTTGTGGAACGGGGAACCGTTTGTCACACCTATTCGAATCTGCAGGTACCACATCAACAATCAGAAATTCCTGTGTACCATCCATTGGTGTGGTCCAGTTTCACACGTCCTGCCAAGTGTGCTTGACTTGTATTAGCACAATGATAATTTTTAGCCATGGTGTTCCCCATAGCCTTTTAAAGTGGTGCTCCAGGCTATAGAAAACTTGTCATTCTTCTTTTGTGCCCAGAAATGGATCTGTCACTTGACTAAACCAGAGCCATTCCATCACTTAGTGGGAATGGATCTGTGCTGCGTTGGGCTGCTGACATGCTGTGTATTGCAATTGGCAAGTATGTTCCCATTGTATGAATGGGTGTCAATGTCGATGCCTGTATTTTGGTACTAATACTCATGTCGTGACACATTTAAAAGCATGTGACAGGAAGGACTAACAAATAAGAGAAAAAGGACTGTCAAAATAGATGATACAGCTTGTGATCTGGTTCATTCCTCCAACTTGAGGATCTGTAAGGAAGCAGAGTAGCAGATGAGAGGAAACGGCCTTAAGTTGTGCCAGGGGAGGTTTAGATTGGATATTAGGAAAAATTTCTTCACTGAAAGAGTGGTCAAGCATTGGAATAGTCTGCCCAGGGAAGTGGTGGAGTCACCATCCCTTATGGTATTCAAAAAACTTGTAGAAAAGGCACTTCAGGACATGGTTTAGTGGTCATGGTGGTGTTGGGTTGACGGTTGGACTTGATGATCTTGGAGGTCTTTTTCAACCTTAAAGATTCTGTGATGAGCCCTAAGCTAAAGACTGTTTTGCCTAGCCTGACTGATATGTTTTGGTCGCTGCAGGCACCCATTTCCTTGATTTGCCTCTTCATCTTCCATCTGTTCTTGAGAAATGAGTTGGAATTAAGATAGTATTCTGCCAGTCATGAGAGAGACTCTGCTTGGTCAGTCCATTGAATGCAATATCCCATCTGCCTTGGCGTATGTCCAGAAAAGACCGACTGTACAAGCAAGCAGATAGGTTATACTTTAATAAATTCTGTCTTACCATATAGATATGGTAAGAGACTACCCTAACCAGAGGTCATGTCTTTAATAAATAGTGTTGTGATTTTTCTGCTGTGAATTTTTCCCATTCCTTTAAAAAAATTAGGTAAATATTTTGCACCAATAACCAAAGATGGGGAATTTCCCTGCTGTGATAGTTGAAGAAAGTGAGCAGATCATGCATACAACAGAAAGATTAAACAATTTATTGGAAAATAGTGCAATCCTATAACATTTAGCCCTGAAGAATGGTATATGCAAATACAGTTTTGATCACATTTAACAGTATTTTGTGATTGCAGTAATTACTAGTTGCAAAGCTGCAACTTTTGTTTAAAAAATGGTTGGAACAAGCTTGTGTGGTTCAGATCTGAGGCAAGCTTTGTCACCTGAGCTATGGGGAGAAAGCAGGTGAGGCTGATTGAGTGAGGGGTAAAGATTCAGAGACAGATGAGAAATGCAGCCAGAACTGTTACCCATTTTTCATTTTTATTCAGACTTGCATTTCTGGTGTTCCAGATCACATATGAAATATTCCATTATAATATTGAGTCAGCAAGCATCTAGCACTCAAATTTCTTTTTAAAGATCTGTAGTATGTTTACTGCTACCTGGTTTAAATTCTCCCATTTCTAAAAATCATGACAAAGATGAGTCTTGCAATGTGTGTGTCAGATTTTGGACAGACTTGCCCATTTGTGGTGGATCAATCTAGTCTTATAGAATTTTCTGTATTTTTTTATTTTTCCTTTTTTCCTTTTCTCTCCTCCGTTTCTTCTCTCCTGTCTTCTTTTCTTTTCTTTTCTTTTCTTTTCTTTTCTTTTCTTTTCTTTTCTTTTCTTTTCTTTTCTTTTCTTTTCTTCTCGTCTTTTCTTTTCTCATCTTTTCTTGTCCTGTCTTTTCTTTTCTCGTCTTTTCTTATGTCTTCTTTTCTTTTCTTTTCTTTTCTTTTCTTTTCTTTTCTTTTCTTTTCTTTTCTTTTCTTTTCTTTTCTTTTCTTTTCTTTTCTTTTCTTTTCTTTTTCTTTTCTTAAGACAAGGGCAGTTTTAAAATAAAAGGCAAAATATCTCTAATCATTTAAAACTGAAGTATGGTATTTGGGGTACATAGAGGCAGGAGAAAGCAATGGAAATTTAGAAAAACTTTGTAACAAAGTTCTGTAGTTCTATATTATTGTATAGCATTTGGTTATAAATGGGGTAAGGATGGTCATTGTAAGAGGAAGGAAAAACCTAGGAAAATAGATAATACTGGGAAAGGCACTGCTGTGCTGAACAACTGCACTTTAGAAATGTGATGCAAGAAAGTATTTGTCATGTGACATTTTAAAAGTTGCCCAGGGTCCAGAGGGGAAGGTACCACTCCTATTTGGTTCTTAATTCATTACAAGTAAAGGACAGATGTTTACCTTCCAAAAATTGAAATGTCCACCTATCAGTTCTTTCACAGCCAGGAGGAGACAGAGAAGCAGCAGCAAATGTGGCACATGTTCACTTTGCCACTTAAGGTCTGATTCAGCCTTTCTTTGCCGTGTCTCCATGTGGTGGGACCCTGCATTGGTCAGAACACTTTTTTTTTAGAGTCTATACTCTTTCTATAAAGTAGGATGACCACAAGCACAGGAAGAGTGTCTAAAGCAAGGGTGGGTGGGTTTTTTTACATACTGTTCCAGTTTGTGCTGTAACTTTAGGTGTGCAGGAAAGTCTTGAGTGCCTGGGTGAGATAGATTTAAATTAAAAGGATTTGAAAATAAATCTTTTCTCTGCTCTCTATGTCTTCTCAAGGCAATTCTCTCTTTTTCAGAAACTTCAAATAAAATGTCTTGAACAGCAACACAATTTGCACATCCACTTCTGCAAACAGGGCATCTGTCATCTGTCTTGGCTCTGTTTCTTCCTTTTTTTCAGGAGACTCTGTCTCCATTTGCATTGCAGACCTCTCCTTTGCCTCTGCTGTCCTGCACTCCAGAAGCTTCAAACTGGAGGTGCTCAGCTTCCCTCATAGAAGATGCAATCTCCCACCCTCTCTAGAAGGCTCTACCTTACCTCTCTAGAAGGCTCAACACTCTTAATGGCAATGACCTTATTTATTAGAACAAAAGATTTTTTAATGCTTTCAATAAGTGTTCTGTCTACTGTGTGGGTTATTAGCAACGAATATTTACATAACGTATGAGGTTAATGGATAGTGCAAGTCAAGTTGTAGTGGTCGTGTAGTAATGTAACCAAAAGTTATAGTCAGCAGCCTAGGCAAAGACAAAGTCATCTTCCTCTTTGATGCCTGGCCGCTCCTTTTTTTAATAGGAGGTAATATCAGTAATGTAACAAATTATGAGCAAACCAGTTCTGCTGTCTTTCTTCTAAGTTGATATTGTGAAAAAGACAGAAAAAAATTGCTTTGGAGGTGAAGGAGAGGTTTTTCTGTGGCTGAATATGGTCAGAGGTCAATTTTTAATTTTTTTTTTTTTCCTTATCCTTCACCTATGTTTTCACCATTACCTCTGTAAGTAGTTACATCTATGAATGTAGAAGTATTGGGAGGTCAAAGGGAGACCCGACACATACTTACCTATTTTACAATGTGATTAAGCCTCAAAGAAGCTTTATGAAGCAATATTCCACTGATTTCTCTAGTGAGGTGGCAGTGAACCACACATTTTTACAGTAAATATGGAAATGTGAGCATTCTTAACATAACTTATGACTCTTATAACCTTAAATTTTGTTGAGTGTCCATGGGATGTATATGCACAGATCTCTTATACCTTTTTAAAAAATCTCACCCTGAGTGTTTGGTAGAGCTGAAAATCCTGAAGAAGAACCTCTTTATGCCTGAATTCCAACAACTAGTTTCATGCTACCACCTAGACTGCTTTCTAGAAATGACCTTGAAAAATGTAGTGATTTGCACCGTGTCTTAGATTATGTGTACAGACTGCTGTGAAGTTGGGCCTACGAGAATAATTGGATTTGGTGTGAAGAGGGGGAGGGAATGTTGTACTCTAATTGACTTTATTTTATAATTTATGACAGGAGTGCCCATTGCCTTGGATATATATCCTGTCTTATGTAAATCTCTTCATGTATTTGTGTGTGAATATACATATTTATAGAATTGTAAATATGTAAACCTGCAACTGTTTTAGACCTGGATTGTTCAAGCATCACAACGTTTCATCTTTCTAGCAATGATTTAGTTTGCTATGCAGTGGCACTACTGGATTTTGACCAAAATCTGTGATACCATATCTCAGTGCTTTTTTAAAGTACTTTTGATAAATATTCTTCCAGAAAAATGGGGGTTTTTTTGCCTGAAAGATTCACATGAAGGAATAGGAAAATGGGGGAAAGGTCACTATACAGAACCATTCATAATGTTGCACATTGTGAGTGTGTATAGAGGAGCAATGGACAGTGCAACACAATAGTTTTCAGAAAAATTTCTAGAACAAATGGGCAAGGATTCTTCATTCTGAATCTCTGAGGAAAACAGACACTTTGGTATGTTTTTTTTTTTTTTTTCAGTGAAACGTAACTGCTGCTTTAATTTACAAACTAACCTGCCTCCTCGAAGTGTCTTTTTTTAAAGATTGTGTGGTGTCATTCCTTTGAATTTTTGGTCTTATTTTTTCTAATTCTCATCATCAATGGAAATATAAAGTGCTGGCATTCTTGTTATTAGCCATTTCTGTGGATTAACTGAGAATTTCACGTGACTTTCCCTTTGCATTTGTTATAAATCATGCTAGGCAGCTAACTTCTCTGCATGATTTCTCTTCAATAATTAAATCTAGCATTTCCAGCTGCTGTAAAATTTGTTGCCCTTTTCTGTTCAGTTATGTTTTTTCATGCGGAAGACTTGGACTTCCTCACAATTTTAATTCTTACTTGGTGTCAATTTATAGGCTGTGTGTAATAAACTGAATATTTTACTTCATGGCTCATGGTGAGAAACAAATTTAATGTTAATACAAGTATTGCCGTGACAGAGATAAGATGCAAGGCTAGACAAGGATTCCAATAGTGTCTTGGATGTAGCTATTTGCTTGTTGTTTCCTTTGCAGAAAACAAAATCCAGTGGTTCCATTGATTGATAATCTTGTGTATTCTGAATATTTTCCCCTTTGGTGTACTAAGCATTAAATGTTAGATGCTATTTGTATCAGAGAAAGTAACTAAAAAATACTGCAAATCAATTGTGGCAGAATACCCCTAAGTAAAAAAGAATGCTTGAGAGCCCTTGAAAAAAATATGAAAAGGTATTTGGTGTCTTTGTAGTTTCTGTAGATGATTGTTACTTCTATATGTAACAAACAGTTACTGTAGGAAAGATAGTTTTAATCCTTGACTGGGTCTCTATTCTCCATATAATTTTCCAGTGTTTTTAATAAAAGCTGCTTTGTTATAGAACTCATGCATCGAATAATCTTTCTGTGGCTCTTACAACATCCTTTTATATGAAGTGTTAACAATTCAACACTCTTAATGGCAATGACCTTATTTATTAGAACAAAAGATTTTTTAATGCTTTCAATAAGTGTTCTGTCTACTGTGTGGGTTATTAGCAACGAATATTTACATAACGTATGAGGTTAATGGATAGTGCAAGTTGTAGGCGGCGTGTAGTAATGTAACCAAAAGTTATAGTCCATAATATTGCAAAGATGTAATGTGGCAACACAAAGGGAGTTAGGTGTACCCTTGCAGAAAAATAAAGCTTTACACATTTAGTTATGAATGGGCTTAACTCTCTCTCAGATTTAGATTTCTAAATAAATGCTGCCCTTTGCATTGGGCAAGTTAGGCGCTATAGCACCGTCTGTCAGTAGAAGGAAGAAAAAATTTAACTTTCATTTCTAAATACATTTTTTGAGTTATTATAAACTCTTCAACAGAGTGCTGAGCATGGAAGAATTTTTTTTTTTTCCATTAACCATTTTTGTTGTGCTGCATTACGTTGACAAGTCCCAAACAGGAAAATTACATTTATCATGTGATCCTGGAAACATAAAAATACCTCTGCCAGAAGGAACCAAAGACTCAGTTCCTGTAACCACTTATGTTTTATAATTTTCCCCTGCTACTTTAATGGCTGAAGAGAAACAGCATAGGCATGAAGAAAATCAGGTAATTAGAAGAAGGGAGAGTGGCATTGTATACTTCTGCTGTGATCTATCTTCTACAAGGCTGGGAAAAGACATTCCTTTTTGAACTTATCTTTTGCTGTGGCAGTGCTTCTTAACTTTTTTGTGTGTGTGTGTGTGAAATCCATAATCGTAAGGCTGACAGGGTGGTTGGTGTTGTTTTTTTAAGTTATTTGGCTTACTAGCTAGCTAAGTACCACACAAAATCCAGAATAAAAATTAGTACATGCTTACAAGATTCATCAACATAAATAAGGTAACGTCTAAACAGTGCTTTGTTAGGATTGGTTCCTTTTAATTCTTTTTTCTTTTTAATTACAAATTCTAAGCTTCAAACTTCTTACGTCTTTGAAAGAATAACTCTTAAAGTAAGATTAGACACAGTAAGAAGTGAGTAAAATATGATAACCTGTACTGTGGAATATCTCTTCCGCAGCAATGACTTCATGAGTTACTTCTAAGTGGTCCTGTGTTAGGAAAACAAGTACAGAAATATGAATGTCTTATATTAATATGTGCAGGTTTTATATAGGTAAGTTCCACTTATCACAGATAATTCTGTATGAATACTGACTACTAGGTTAGACCAAAAGTCCACCAAAATCAGTATTCTGTGTCTAACAGAGTTGAATAGTACTTGCCTAGGGACAAGTGTAAGAACAGTGCAATTATACAGGGCTGCTTCCTTGTTTCTACCCAGGTGGCAGGGATCACCATTTGGACAAAGAGTTGCAGTTCTCTCTATGAATTTCACTTACTGTTTTATCTCCCAATCACTGTATTAGATTTTTTCATGTTTCATTGTTATTTTGAATTACCTTGCATTACTTAGAGCTATTGGCAGAATTTGACACCTCTTCCATTCTCCAGTCATTTCTAAATACATTTAATAACACAGTGGGATTCAGTTGGTGATTTCCCTCCACTTTGAAGAATAGCTATTCTTTTTTTTTAAACCTGTTTCTTTTAGTCATTTTCGATCAACATAAAGATGTTTCTATATGCCCTACTGCGACCTACCTTTCTTTAAATATATTTTTGGCATTCAAACAGTGGACTTCATGTACTGGATCTTTTTTGTCTGTGTTCCTAGTGGCTCGTTGAAGGAAATCTAATGAAGCATGACTTCCCTTTACAAAAGCAATGATGACTCTTGTGTGTTTATTCCATTGTTTGCTTTTTTGCTTTAAACACAGCTACCAATTTGCCTTTTATAAATTTCAGACTTATTGCCATGTAGTTCTCTGCTGTCCTCCAGAGCCCATTTGGCATATTTAATTCTTCTGGCACGGAGGCAGTTTGAACAAGAACACTGTAGCTAATAGCTCAGCTGCATTCATCCCAGAGTTTTTCTAGATTACCTGAGTGAATACTGTCTGGTCCTACCAGCTGATCTTTGTCAGTTTTCTTTTATAAATTCTCTGCTAGCACTTTTCTGTGGTGGTCTTGTGTTCAAAGAGCTCTTTTTATCCTTTGATCTTCTATTAGCTCTACAGAGATACCTTAACAGGCTTACTGCTCCTGATTTGTTTGAAAAATAATTTATTAATGCCTTTTATGCCTTCATGCAAGTGTTGCTCACACTCTTTTGGCCTGCTTCATTCTGTTTTTAAACCTCACATACCATAGTTGATGTATTTTTCTGTTTTCCTTCTTTGAACAGACTTCTTGAAGAAAACTATTTTCTTACAGCCTTTTTTCTCTGCAGTTTAACCATTCCGGCTTTTTTTTGGTCTTTTAAAAAGTCTTTTGATGGATGGCCTACGTTTCCTTTGAACCTCTAATATTGTATCTTTTTATACGGTTTTTGTGTTGTCTATAAAAACATTTTCCATGTTTTGCTGCATCTTTTTTATGCTAATAATATGAAAACTAAGCTAGCTAGCTAAGAAGTTTCTTGCTTCAAATTAGATGTTCCCATCAGAAATGTTGTTGTTCTCACCTATTCATGAAAAATCAATCAGTAGTGTTTACCTTGTTTATTATTCATATACTGACTTTTATAGTAGCTCATGCCAGGCAGCGATTCCAAAATACTCCTGACTGCAGCAATACAGTCTACATAGAATATAAATTTAAAGCATTAACAAAGCAAATATCCTATTGTGCTTGACTGGAGATTTTTTTCTAAAATACCTTTCCAAAGATAGCTTGCATTACTTACGTACCTTTTTAACAGCAGTGTTAGTTGTTTGGCTTTGAAGAAAAAAATATTGGTGACAGTACACATCTCTCCTATGTGCTTTATTATAGGTTGGTTTGATTTAAATGAGAAAGACATTATATTAAAACAATTCTGATATTGCTGCTGACAAGGTCAGAAAAGATCTTCAGGGTCTGAATTCTTGAAAATATTTTTTCTTGCTATTGCAACTGGTAGGCTGGACTAAATATTCTGCTCAATTGTGATTTTTTAAAATTTGTTTTTACTTGTATTCAGCATGTATTTCTTTGTTCTTATGCGATTATTGTCTTTTGGCTTCACTGGTCTTTTTTTCTTTAGTTTTTCTTATTTTTATCTATTCATCTAGTTTTTTAATCTAATTATCACTTCTCCTCATTTAATTTCACCAGGCTAAATGAGTTTTATTCCTTTAGGTTTTTTTCTTCTAAGATGGTATCTGCATACTGTAGATCATCCTAGTAGTTCTACTGTGTGTAGTCTTGGAAGTTTGATTCCTGCTGGAACGTGGATGAGAAAGACGAATCACGTTGATAAGTCCGTTATCAAGCCTATTATCCTGTCTCAAACTGTGGATACTTAAGGAAGAGTTTATTAAAAGGACTAAAAATAGTAACAGTTTCTCAGAATACAGTCCCACCCTTCTGCATTTTGAAGTTCAGAGACTTCTGATTCTTGCTTGGCTGTCAGAAGTGATGGCCATGTGCATAGTACTCCTTCAGGGATTATTCCCCCATTTGCCCCGTAAAACTTTGAATCCACGTAGACTTTTGCTAAGAGTTGCAAAAAGTTGAGTTAATTGCAATTGTACTGGCAATTTTCAAATTTCTCTCTTGTGTTGTAAAACACCTTTTCCCTGGTAGCGAGTCGGGTTGCAGGGGAGACGTGCATCCCAACCAGTATTTCTTAGAACACCCTCTGTTCATTATACTGTTGTAATTAATAGAATAAAGCTGTTACTGTTAATAGAGGATCACCATGCACAATGCCATCAGTTACACACAGTTGGAGTGTACGGTTGGGAGGCTGATTCCAACTGTATACTTCAACAAGCGTCATGAAGAGTTTTACTGGCATTCCAGTAGCTTCAGAAAGTCCTGCAGAAGGTCCTTTCCTTCATGAGGGTATATATATACAATCCTGTATTCCTTGGTTGCGTAGAGTAGCTGTCACTCTCTTGGATGTTGTCTGAGTCACACAACCTGCTGCTGGTACTAGTGTGTGCTAGTGGTGGTGAACAGATTCAGCAGACCTGTGCTATTCTGAAATGATCATATTTGGCAGGTTCAACAAGATTGCCAGTCCCTAGAGATTACCAGCTCTTGGGAAACTATCACACATGACCTTCTCGCAGAGGCGAGCAGCTCTGGTGCCAGCATGATCCTCAGCTGAGCACTCTAGCATGGTGCACAGGGCGGTTTACCAAATTGAGGAAACCTCAGGGGAAGCTGAGAGCTGCCAGGAACCCACAGCTTGCATGACAGGGGTTGATGAAACCTGGGTGGGGCCAAGAGCAATGGTGGCCAAGCCCACCCCACATTTACAAGCTCGTTGGGACCATTAGTGACTAGGGTGGGCAGACAGGGCGTGGTGTGGCAGTTTGCGTGAAAGGGCACAGAAGCTCTGCCAGCTCATCCAGGCAGCAATGGTATCCACTTGGAAAAAAGCCATGGTCTCTCTAAGTTCTGCACCCACCATGACCAATGCAGCTTCCCAGGGAAGCTCCAGTGGGAACAGGTGCCAACCAGGTGCCAGGCTGCAGGGTGTGCCCTACACTTACACCATATTGGACAGCAGTAGTGAGCACACCTGTGGGAGGTGTGGCCAGGTAGAGGAACTCCTTAGTGACAGAGCCCTGGGAGGAGGTGAGTAGGTTGAGGCGTATCAGGGAGTTCAAGAGAGAGAGACTACTGCAGTTGTACCCTACCTTCCCTGAGATGGGCCCAACGGGCAGACAGGATGCGTGATACAGAGGATTACGTATCCTTTCTCTGCCTGACACACAATGACTTAAGGGATAGTGGGGAATAGTGACAAGTTCCTGCCTGGCACATCAGGCATGTCTCCTCTGTGACTACCCCACCTTCCCAGGTGCCCTTGCGTAATAGGTACGAGGCTCTGCAAGTAGAACCAAACAATGAGAACAATGGTTCATATAGCTTGGAGGTGTCACCAAGGTTAAGTCAGCCTGTGCTCTGTGTTGAAACTTTCCGCAGAGGGAAAAAAAAGACAGGTCATTGTCATAGGATACTCCCTTCTGAAGGGAACAGATAGGTGAGACCAAACCCAGACTTAGAAAAGTCTACTGCCTCCTTGAGGCCTGGGTTAAGGATGTGAAGAGAAAGCTTCCTAACCTGGTATGGCCCTCAGATTATTATCCGTTGTTGATTTTTCAGTGATAAAGTTGCAACAAGTCTGAGGGCTATCAAGGGACACTTCAGGGCCTTGGGACAACTGGTTAAGGGATCAGGAGCACAAGCAGCGTTCTCCTCTATCCTTCCAGTTGCAGGGAATGATGAGGGAAGAAACAGGAAGATCCAGCAGATCAATACCTGGCTCCAAGCCTGGTGTCACTGGCAGAATTTTGGGTTTTTTGATCTTGGCAAAGACATGACACCAGACCTGCTGGCATGAGACCAGGCTTGCCTGTTTACATGACACCAGGCCTGCTGGCAACAAACGGGGTGCCCCTGTCTCAAAGCAGGAAAAGGATCTCTGCACAAAAGTTAGCAGGGCTCATTGAAAGGGCTTTAAACTAGATTTTGAAGGGGGAGAGGGATAAAACCAGGCTCACTGGAGAAAGGCCTAGGGGTGGCATGCCAGTATTTGAGAGATAGTGTGCTAGCAAGGTCCTTCAGTGTTCTGTCTCAGTGGAGGTAGAAGATGGAGATCCATGCAGCAGCAAAGGTGAAAGGGTTAGTGATGTGTTAGAAACCACAGAAGCTCCTGAGAATGGTCACGTAGGAATTAGGGCTTCTCCCTTCAAAAAGGTGCCAGGATCGATAGCCCAGCTGACACTCATCTACACCAATGCATGAAGCATGGGCAACAAAGAGGTGGAGCTGGAAGCCATTGTGCAGCAAGAAAACTATAGTTGCCATCATGGAAACATGGGGGGCTGACTCGCAGAGCTGGAGTGCTGCAATGAATGGATGGCTCTAAACTCTCCAGAAGCAATAAGCAAGGAAGGAGAGGCAGTGGGGTGGCCTTGTATGTTAGGGAGTGTTTTGTTTGTCTAGAGCTTAATGATGGTGATGATAGGGTTGTGTGTTTATGGTTAGGAATCAGGGGGAAGGCCAACAAGGCAGATACCATAGTGGGAGTCTATTATAGACCACCCAAGCAGGATGAAGAGTTGTTCTCATGGGGGACTTCAACTTACCAAGTGTCTGCTGGAAATACAATACAGCAGAGTGGACACAGTCTAGGAGGTTCCTGGAGATGGAGTGTGTGGAAGATGATAGATAACTTTCTGACACAACTGGTGAGGGGTGGTGCCCTGCTGGACCTGCTGTTTGTGAACAGAGAAGGACTTGTGGGTGATGTGATGGTTGGAGGCCATCTTGAGCATAGCAATCATGAAATGATGAGTTTTTTATTCTCAAACAAGTAAGGAGCGGGATCAACAGTACTTCTGCCTTGGATTTCCGAAGGGTAGACTTTGGCCTGTTTAGGGGTCTGGTTGACAGAGTCCCTTGGGAGGCAGCCCAGAAAGGCAAAGGAGTCCAGCAAGGCTGGACATTCCCAATAAGAAAATCTTAAAGGTGCAAGAGTGGACCAAGTTCCTATGTGCTGAAAGGTGAGCCAACAGGGAAGAAGACTAACCTGGCTGAAGAGAGCTTTGGCTGGAACTCGGGTAAAAAAGGAGTATGGAGCTGGGTGGGATCCACCCAAGGGTATTGAGGGAGCTGGCAGAAGTGCTCACCAAGCCACTGTCAATCATTTATCAGCAATCCTGGCTGACGGGGGAGATCCCAGTGGACTGGAAGTCAACAAATGTGAGCCCCATCTACAAGAAGGGCCAGAAGGACAATCGAGGGAACTACAGGCCTGTCAGTCTGACCTCAGTGCCAGGGAATATTATGGAGCAGATCAACTTGAGTGCCATCACTTGGCACGTACGGGCCAACCAGGTGATCAGGCCCAGTCAGCATGGGTTTATGAAAGGCAGGTCTTGCTTGACTAACCTGATCTCCTATGACAAGGTGACCCGCTTAGTGGATGAAAAGCTGTGGCTGTTGTTTACCTGGACTTTAGTGAAGCCTTTGACACCATTTCCCACAGCATTCTCCTGGAGAAACTATCTGCTCGTACCTTGGATGGGCGTACTCTTCACTGTAAAAAAGCTGTCTGGATGGCCGGGCCCAGAGAGTTGTGGTGAATGGAGCTACACCCAGTTGGTGGCCGGTCACAAGTGGTGTTCCTCAGGGCTCAGTACTGAGGCCAGCTTTGTTTAATATTTTTATCAATGATCTGGACAA
>NW_010317165.1:35197-48769 GCF_000700745.2 Antrostomus carolinensis | reverse complement strand
AAAACCTTGCCACGCAAACCCAATACAAATAATAATCTCACAATATGTTTTCATTTTTTTAATTTGACTTACTCTTTTCTGTGGTGTTGTAATGAACTTGGGTTGTGCATTGTTAGCTCTTGTGAACAAGTGTACTGTATTCTGTGATACTCATATGACCCCAGCTAATGGGGCTTTGAGAAATAATCAGGTACCATCAAATTTGCAGTGCAGTTACAGAAAGTACCACCACAAGTCATGGTGGTGCTGTGCACAGAAATGAACTGGGTGTTATATTTGCCTTCATGCCACTGCAGTGGTATGATCTAGGCTGCACCATGGCCATAAGTAAAAAAGAATGGAGTAGCATGAGTGTAACCTTTCTGTTTTAAAATATATATATTTTAAAATATCACCCAACTCTTTTGTACACATCTAAACAGCAACTTCAACAAATCAAAATCTATTCTAGGTGCCAGAGAGGATGATCTTCCAGTAGACATGTGTAGACATGAGTACAAATAATCTACAGCATCATTATAGCAATAAGTACCAAATTAACCACAATAATCATGGAGCCAGTGTCAGGTCTTTCAACAGCCATAGCTGGAAGCTTGGCTGGAATCTTTTAGCAGGACGTAGTTTCCTTGGGCAAATAGCAAAAGCTAATGAAGAGGAAAAGAGGGTAAGCAGCTTGCCTGAGCCATCCTATTAAAACATGGAGAAGGAGGTGCTATTGTTTTATGAAATGTTAAATTATATCTAAAATATAAAGAGATACAGATATGACTGTATTTTTCCTGCAGTTGTGTGTTGATGGATACACAATGGAAGAGTTTCAAAATTGGGAATAAAGCTGCTTACCCATATAGTGATTATCAAAGTCTTTTAGTTAAATAATGTTTACACTGTTCATTAATTGGTTTGGTACTTTTGAGAGCTACCCTGCCAGTTTGACAATTATGCACTCTAAGCTTGTCACACACTGAACGGCCAAAACAGGCAGAGCTTTTCTGCATATCAAATCCTATGTCTTGCTCAGTACTAATAGGCTTGAGAGCTTTATTGGTAATTTTTTATTCTTCAGCCAATCTATCATGTTTTCTTTTTTTATTAGACCATCACAAAGGGTGTTAAGCATTGTCAAATGCAGTCTGAATTTCTGTAGGTCTGAACTAAAACCATTGAGCCCTTTGAAGACACCGTTTTCAATGTGAAAGATAATACTGAACATTACTAGCCTGGCCAGTTTCAAGCTAGTAATATCAGGGTAACATGGCCCATGTGTTCTTGTATTATTAAGTCAGTCAGACCCTACAAGTTTGCAACACTTACCTGCTTGCTTAGTAAGCAAGATCTATTACAGACTTGAAACAAAAATTCCATGTAAAGAATGGTGGTACAAGGAATGACCTGATGTACATATCAAGCCCCAAAAAGGGGTTTAGCATTAGGAAAATGTCGTTCCATCTCGTTATTCTAGTTTGCTTAGTGACTGGTTTCCTGAACCAGGGTCTATAATGGCTCTGGCTGTGTAAGGTAGCAGCTGCTGTGGATTTTCTCTGTGGTAGTGAGCTGGCAAAGGGCCAATTTATGTCACTCATCCTCCATCCTGCCATGCAGGAAGGTGGAAGTAGTATTAGAGCAATGTACCATCCCATTCTAATACTCCTGCAGTAACAGAAGACTTCTTTAGGCCATGCATGCTAATGCTCCATAAGACCAAGTGACCCAGCTAGGCTCCTCTTGTCAACAATTCCAGTGTCATTGCTTAGTCCAGCTTTTGGGTGAATCCAGGATATTACATACATTTCTTCATTTAGAGTTCCTCGACTGTAGCAGGCACATTCAATGTTAAGTAAATGAACAGTATTTTAAGTGTTTTCTGCTTTCATAATTCCCACCTAGACACAAAGCAAATCCTCAACTCCTTTATGTGTTTCCAAACACTGAAAGATTTGGGATCATTAATGATTTGTCATGTACTGGTTTTTTTGGCCATTGCATCTTTAATGCACTGTGCTGTCCATGTTCTTCACAGTGGCCTGGACAGTGAGAATCGTCATCCTGCATGAAGACAGATGCCAGCATTAGAAGTGGTTCATAGTAAATGTAATAATTTCTTCACTGTTGTAGTTGATTGATAACAGCAACAGGGCATTTCACTTGAGACTGCTTCAACACAGCTAATCTTAAGTCCCATTTAATATTAGACACAATTTTCCCGTCATGCAACTGGCTGACAGCAACATCAGAACATTTCTTCCATCTTAGTCCTACAAATTTAAGAAACACATATCCAAGGGCTGAAAATGGTCAGTAAATTAAACAAGAACAAAAACTGGCATTATGTCTCAAGTTTGCACAGAGAATTTTCCATGGCTGGGTGCTCTGAAAAGGGCTGTAATCCAAATGACACACTGCTGCTCTGGTGATGCGAAATTCTTTTCAAGGCTTGGGCAAATGCTGTGGGCTAAATCCAGCTTTCTCTTAGTCCTTGTTCCAAATACAGAAATGTGTAAAGAGACGGTGAACTCTCATGGTCAAACATTACAGCAGAGGTTCGGTTGAGCTATTTCAAGAGTACAAATCCAAATTAAAATTCTGTGAAGCAGAAAGAACAACCTAAGACAGATTAAAGTAGGGGCAAAGTTGGGCACAGTAGGTGTGTGGGCTAGAGCACTGTGATTGATCTCCTAAGGATATTGCAGTCTGTCTCTGAGAGACCAACAGGAAAGCTGCTTATCATGCGTTGCATTCATGACAAATGAGCAGCTAGATTCTGACATGCTGTAGAAAAAATTAGGAAACTAAGATGCCAATCTGGCCCCCGTGAGCAGGCCAGTCCTGGGATTTAAGAGTAATTAATTTTATTTTTTGGGTCTCCTCAGCGCTGTGTTTTTCCTGTGCGTGTGTATTTGCTCAGATACCTCCACCTTGCTGGCCCTGTGGGCTCTCTGTCTTTCTGCCAGCAACTAACTGCTTTTCACGTTGCCTGCCACAGCCATCTCCTAATCTGCAGCCTCAGCCAACTGTTTCTGCCTTTACGTAGCCTGTGCCTAGCTTGTATCCTGTCTGAACGTCCTTCCTTATTATCTTGGTGTTGAATTGTGTTATGCCAACATCATACTCTCTATGAGCTAAATCATCTTCTCTCAATTCAGTTGCGACGGGAAGACGACCTTTAGCGATTAACAAGAAGCTTTATTGAATTTTACTGAATCATACTGCGATTAAGATATTATTTATGTTATTGTAATTTATTTTCCAGCATTAAATATAACGCTGGAAAATCTTTTTATGAGTGTCTGGAGGCATAGACTGCACGAGAAAGTACACATGTGTGTGCCTGTGTACCAAGGCAGTTTATGCATTTTTATTCTTCCTGTGTTACCATTTTGCTTCCCTGTTGTTTTTTGTCAAGGGAGAGAAAAGCGCTTTTTACAGCCTCACTAGTTTCTTTTAGCAAGTCCTTTCACAATTGAGGCAGAATACTTCATTACTATGAAGGAAATTTTGACACTATTAAAAATACAGTGTAAAATATGCAGAGAGACTAACTATCTGTTTCAAACTTGTGTGAAATAATAGCAATATAACAGATAGGATGCTACCTGCTTTGAATCGCACCACTGACATAAATGCATGATTCATGCTGGTAGTCTTATCTTTAATTACAGCATTCTTACAGCTTGCCTTATGGGTTAAAAATAAAATCAAGGCCTCATTTAGCCACTATGTTTTGGTGACTTCCCTGCACTTTAGGCATTGTTATTAACCCAGGCTTGTTCTGGAAATTTCTGACTGTCAGGCTTTATCTCCTAAACTTCCCTTTTCGAGATTGGAATATACAACCATTTTATGCCACTAGGGTCAAAAGGAGGCCAGCTTGCATGAGGACAGTTGAGCTGTCTTCTGTCTGTAATGTTGTTGATGATTTGCACAAGAATCCCAGATGTTAAGAGACAAGAGGCAGTCCTGTTAGCTGAATGCTTGTAAAGATGTGCTTGGTCTCCACTCAGCGTCAATTTAAGTGAACTATGTTAAAACACCAGTGGAATTCAACAGGCGATTAATTATCCTGTAGGCAGGTACAAATCTTTGCTGAAAGCCTGAACAAGTGCTAGTCCTTGCAGCCTTTCTACATACCATATTGTGTTCTAATCTGATCACAAAAAAACCCAGTAGTATGAAGAGTAGCTTGGTCATGACCCTGAGCTCCACGCAGGGTTAAACATAACATGTGAATGTGGACAGTTCTTTATCAATGTAACAACCTCAGCTCACTAAAGCCTGTGACAGTATTTTACAGTTGTATATATGAATCTTCTAACACATTAATATATCTTTACAAATGTAAAAATGCGTGTTAATTAATTTTTGTATTCTTCTATAACATCTTCACATTCACAGGCCCCAGTTCTCCTGGGGCAATTTAAGCATTCTGATATCTGCTAGGAGAGCAACACAGCAGGAAACAATCCAGATTTCTGGATTTCAGTGATGGTAACTTCTTAACACATTATAGCTGCTGAGAGCAGGTATTGTCTCATACTTATAAGCAAGGAGGAGCTGGTTAGGTTGTGAGGTTCAGGGACAATCTTGGTTGCAATGACCATGAGATTGTGGAGATCAGGATCCTGCAAAGATCGCAACACTGGTGTTCAGGAGAGAAGACTTTTTCACTTTCAGGTATCTGCTTGGAAGAATCCCATGAGGTACAGTCCTAGAGATAAGAGGGTCCAAGAGAACTGGTTGATTTTCAGGGATCTCCTTCTCCAAGTTAAAAATTATCTCCTTCCAAGTGCAGGAAATCAATCAAGTGTGGTAGGAGGCCCACATGGATGAACAAGTAGCTCTAGACAAAACTCAAAAATAAAAAGGAAGCATATAAGAGGTGGAATCAGGGCCAGGTGGCCCAGGATGAATACAAATATTCTGTCTGAGAGTGAACGGATAGGGTTAAGAAAGCCAAAGCCCACATGGAGTTGAATCTGTCAAGGGGCATGGACAGCAACAAGAAAGCCTTCTACAGATACAAGAGCAGCAGAAGGAAGACTGGGAAAAACGTGAACCTGCTAGTGAATGGCATAGGAGACCTGGTAACATGGAAATTATTGAGGTACTCAATGCCTTTTTCACCTCTGTCTTGATGATTAAGACTGACCTTCAGGAATCCCAAGTCCCTGAGACTCATGAGAAAGTCTAAAGCCATGATGACTTATTCTTGGTGGAAAAGGATCAGGTTAAGAAACATTTGAACAAACTCAACATACAGATGTCTATGGAATTTGGTGGAATGCACCCATGATTACTAAGGGAGCTGGCCAATGTTATTGCAAGGACATTCTTGATTCATCAACACCCTCTAATAATCTGGATGATGTCACAGAGTGCACCTTCAGCAAGTTTGCAAATGATAGAAAACTGGGAGGAATGGCTGATAGACCAGATGGTTGTGCTGCCATTCAGAGGGACTTTCTTAGGCTGAGGAAGTGACCACACAAGGACCTCATGATGTTCAACAAATGGAAAAGCGAAGTCCTGCACTGAAGAGGGAATAACTGCATACACCGGTACAGGCTTGGCGCCAACCAGCTGCAGTTTAGCAGAAAAGGCCTTGAGGATCCTGGTGGAGAACAAGAGCAAGCCATGTGCCCTTGAGGCAAAGGCAAGCAACTCTCTGGGCAGAATTAGGAAGAGCATTACCAGCAGACTGGGAGAGGTGATTACCCTTTACTCAGGCTTGGTGCAGCCATCTGGAGTGTGGTGTCCAGTTTTGGGCTCCTCAGTACAAGAAAGATGTGGACATATGGGACTGAGTCTAGCAGAGGGCCATAAAGATAATAAAGAGCATGTAGTATCTTTCATATGAGGAAATGCTGAGACAGCTGCAACTCTTCAGCCTGGACAAAATAAAGCTCAGGGAGAGATTTTATCAATATGGAAAAATGCCTGATGGGAGGAAGTCAAGAACATGGAGCTAGGCTCTTCTTAGTAGTGTCCAGAGGTAGAGTAAGAGGCAACAGGCGCAAATTGAAACACCAAGAAATGTCATTTAAACATGAGAAAAAACATTTTCACTGGAAAAATGCAGGATGAAGTTGCCCAGGCAGGTTTTAGAGTTTCCGTCCTTGGAGATACTCAAAACCTGACTGGATGTGGTCCTGAGCAACCTTCTCTAGGCGATGCTGCTTTGAGCAGAGGGGTTGGACTAGATGATCTTGAGACCTCTTCTAATCTCAGACATTCTCTGATCTTACTTTTTTTTCTGTCTCCCATTGAGACATTGTCTAATTTTGTATGTCTGAACACAAGAAAACACTCTTCCACAAACAGGTTGCACAGGCAGGTTGTGAAGTCTTAATCTGTTGAGGTATTCAAACTCTAACTGGACACAATCCTGGAATACTTGTTCTAGCTGGCTCTGCTTGAGCAGACAGGGGTAGACTAGATATTTGTGATAGTTTAACTTAGCTGGCAACCAAACGAGACACAGACACTCGCAGCGCCCCCCCCCCCCGCCACTTCTCCCCCACCCCAGGGAATCAGGGAGAGAATTGGAGGGGTGAAGGTGAGAAGACTTGTAGGTTGAGATAAGAACAATTTAATAATTAGAGTAAAAAAATTAATAATAATAATAAGAGTAATAACGATAACAGCTATGTATTTTGAGTGATGCAGAGTACAATTGCTCACTACCTGCTGATAACGATCCCAGAGGAGCGAGAAGGAACCCCAAAACCGAAATTGCAATCCCGGAAAAGCGAGCCCGAGCAATTCCCAAGAGAATCCCCCCCTTTCTGGTCAGCCCCAGTTAATACACTAAACATGACATAATATGATATGGAATGTCTTATTGGCATATCCAACTGGCAATTCTGGGTTTTACTACTGTGTCCTTGTACCTTATCAACATTCTTCTCGTAACAATCCCCACTGAAACCAAAACACAGCACTTTCTAGCTTCTAAGAAAAAAATAACCCTATCCTAGCAAAAAACAGGACAATAATCTCAAGAGATCCCTTCCAACATAAATAATTATGTGGTTCTGTGAATATAAACAGTACAGTCACATAGAGTCTTTAAGAAGTTGAGAAGAGGCAGAGTTCTACATTTTTGAGTTTTATTTTTCCTAAAATTCTGTCAGAATCTTTTACATATAAGCTCAGGAACAAATGAAAATGGCCTTTTCCAATGTGAACAAAACTTAAATTTACACACAAACACAAGGAGCCATAATGGTGCATAACTTACTTATGCTGTGTTTGCAAATAAGCATTAAAGACATGAACTGTATTACTTGTGAAAAATTGTAAAAAATATAGATATTGGTAACCATTCACTCAAAGATGGTTTAATGTAAAATATCACTATGTTCTACCTGTTTGACTCTTGCTTCTACCGGGACAGTTGTGGCAGGCTCAGTGGTTAAGTTTTCAGGGTATATCTTAAGTCCACGCTCTTTGTAGTGGGGGCCTAGTGGTTAGTTCTTTGAACTTCTGGCATACCTTTTACCACTAATGTTTTGGCAACTTATGGAGGGAAATTCCTGGCCAGGGCTGCATGCCTCCATTTCTCTTTTTTCTTAGGGGATTGCAGCAGCAGTGACACAAAGCATTACGTGAACAGATACATGAATTATCTGTGAAATACTTCACAGTTCATTGTCCCAGATGTGCATATCTACTATATGTACATATGGTTTATACTTTTAGGCAATAGTTTGACTTCAGATGAATCCCTGTCACATCTCAGATTCCTGCCCGTAAAGTTTGCCTGTAGCAGGAAGGAGGGAAGCGTAACTGTCAGATCCCAGATTCCTGCCCATAAAATTTTCCCATAGCAGGAGAGAGGAAAACGTGACTCAGATTCTCCAGTCCCCTTGATTGGAATAAAAGTGCAACAGCACTGATCCATAGACAAATGTATTCAATAGCAGTAGCTAGGCTTACGAGGGTACAATTAGGTATAGAGCTGGTTATTATTCACCACTTGCATGGGGTACATATCTTACATTAAAAGAAAGAAAGGAGAAAGAGAGAGAGAAAAAAGAAAGGAGAGGGATGGATAGATATCACCAATTCTGGATCCAACGTTGGTCCAGCCAATGGGGGCTCATACGTAAGTTGGTTCTGGAATCCCTATTTATTGGAGCTTGCATTCCCCTTTTATGCTCGTTGTTCATCATGGAACACCCTTCTGCCATGCTGCCAGTTTCATTTCAGAGCAGAGCTCAGAGGGTCTTGCTTCAGGGTTTTTGCATCTTGCAAGTGTTTGAGACATTTCTCATAAAGGCTCAGGGGATCTCCACTCCCTGCTCCCTTATCAAGTTTCTGTCTCCTGCCATTGTCCACATCCTTGAGCAAACAGACCCTTGTTCCGAGGGATTACAAGTGAGCCATGGTGCCTGAACTAGCTGTTCAGATTGTTTGTTCTTCCACTTGGTCTCCTACAATCCCATATTACTTGTCTTTCTTGAGCAAAAGCAATGCACAAGATAGAATTGCTGTTATTTGTTCCTGAATAAGTTGTCATTAAGATCTGCATGAATAAGTCATAATGAAGGAGTATTAACCAAGGGCAACTGAGTAGTTAGAAATAGAGTTTTCACTTTTAAAATATACTGAAGCAGTGAATAGCATATTAAATTATAAACCTTCAGAAAGTTATCAATTGGCAAATAAAAAACTGAAAAGTAAAAAAAACCCCAAAACTCAACTTGCACATATAAACCAGTTGAAGCAATATATCAGAATATATTTTAAAGAATAATAGGTTGCAATCATGTAAAGAAGCTTTACAAAAACATATTATTAAAGCTGATTGTTTTGACAGTGTAATAGAACTTCGCAATGCATGTGATTTAACTCATTTTGGTGATAAAATTTTCTTTTTCTTTTGCAGAAAATGATGAGGTCATCAGTGTTTCATATGTTCATACTAAGCATGGTGGCTGTAGATGTTATTGTTGCTGCTAGTAACTACTACAAAGGAGAAAATTTTAAGAGACAATATGATGAATTTTACCTAGCTGAGGTGAGTACGCTGAAATGCCTATCTGGATATTTTTCAAGATAAGCTAAAGTAGAAAATGTGAATGTCAAGCACATTTTAGTATGTAATTTTTTTATTCCCTTAAGCATTCCAAGAATTATTTGCTAACTTGTTCAAGTTCCTCTGTCTGACAATGGCTGACACCCCTATCTTACAATCTTTTGAAAGGTAATTTCCTCAAACAAAATGTCAGTGGTAATGAGCTGAGGTTTAAGTATAACATCTGCAGGCAATGCATGGCTGCTGAGTTGCTATCTTTCTCTAGCAGGAGTGTAACATCTGTAAAAATTTATCTTTAAAAAAATGACAAAACACTGTCTTTAAGGAATATAGTACTTCTTGAATCATCTTTATTCGACATATTCTCAGCTGGAAGAAAGTCTTTGAGTATAACAAAAATAGTGTTGCAAATAGCCTGGCTTCAGTAACCTTAAGAGCACACTGCAAAAAATACCGTCTATTCAGTCATGAATTTGGTGAAGGAGGAGGCTGTGTTCCTGAACCAGTGAAGTGGAGGTAAAAAGTTTCTTTGTAAGTGAAATTCTGGCAGGGAGCTTGCTGGTCAAGGATTTTACTGTAGAGTATGTACTAGACATCCTAGAACCTTGTCTATATGTCTTTTTAGTACTATTGGTTTAAAAAAAAAATAAAAAAGACTTGGAGGTCTTTAGTACTAATGTACAGGCATAGCTTCAAATAGGTATTTGTTTTTCCTGAATCAAAAGTGAAACAGTATTGTAGCATTCTTTATTAAAAATACATATTTCTGTGGGCACTGTGAATTGTCACTTTCAGTATAAAGCCACTAGTGTTGAAATTCACCGAGATCAGTTCTCTGAAAATCTTGATCACAATTGCCTGGATTGGGCACATGTCTAGCTTTATGGTTACTGGATTTTCCCTGGCTTAAATAGTTACACAGACTTTCTTTGGAGCCAGAGGGGACATCCTTAGGCTACAGTGCCTGATAGCAGTATATTCCTTGTAATCCCTCTGCCATTGCTGTTGCCTTGTTGATGACCAATATACCAATGGCAGAGAAATCAAAAGTCAAAACGTTTGGTGATTTGTATTCTTGTCATTTTAAATGTCTAAATACATTTGAGAGTCAGACTCAAGTGCCCAACTTTAAACATTTTAGTGCATAACATCATGATGCTTTATGAATTTCCCTTTTTTAAGGGAGGCTGAGTTTATATCCTTTTTTTAATTTAGCTTAGTTTTAGAATTTGTATCTGATCTCCTAAAATCTTATGAAGCTGAGACTTCACCAGTTTCAGAACAAAAATGTAATCAAAGAACAGTTAAAGGTAACACCACAGAGTCCAAACCCTCAAAAAAGTGCAGATTGTAGAGACGTCAGTGCTGTGTCATGCTCTGTGGCCTCTCACGCTGCTGGAGATAGCTGTAGTTTGTATGACATTGAGTAAATGTTGGCCCAGCTGACAATTACAAGCGTAATTGTGAAATATGTTATTTTTATTTTATCTTGAGTTCTGAGTATATTTGAAAAACAACATGAACATGAAAGAGGATGATCCTGGGAGTAAGATATCAGAATAAAACCAACAAATGCTGGATTCTCTTATGACACCCCCCACAGATTTGAGGATAGAAGCGAGGACAAGGAAACTCATTTTAAACTCTGTCATTTTTTAACCCCAGCCAGCAGCTCAGCCCCACACAGCTGCTCACTCACTCTCCCCCAGTGGGATGGGGAGAGAATCAGCAGGGTAAAAGTCAGACAACTCATGGGGCAAGATAAAGGCAGCTTAATAGGTAAAGCAAAAGCTGCATGCACAAGCAAAGCAACGCAATTCACTGTTTCCCATCAGCAGGCAGGTGTTCAGCCACCGCCAGGAAAACAGTGTCATATTTATGGGTTGCCCGGGAAAACAAAGGCCATCACTCTGAACATTCCTCCTTGTTTCTTCTTACACACAGCCTTATATGCTCAGCACGATGTCTTATAGTATGGAACATCCCTTGGGTCAGTTGGGGTCAGCTGTCCCAGCTGTGTCCCCTCCCAACTCCTCGTGCACCCCCAGCCTCCTCGCTGGTCGGGTGGTGTGAGAGGCAGAAAAGGCCTTTACTCTGTGCAAGCCCTGCTCAGCAACAGCTGAAACATCCCTGTGTCATCAACACTGCTTTAATGATAAATCCAAAACAGCCCCATACCAACTACAATGAAGAAAATTAATTCTATCCCAGCTAAAATCAGTACAATGTCCTAGGCCAGAAACAAACGAGTAAGTCAGCATTAAAGCCTGAGACCATGAACTTTTTGTGGTAGGCATTTTTGCTTTATGCAAGTTAAGCCTGGATTCTTAACAAAATAACATTAATTCTATTTATATTCAAAATAGGAAACGCTGCATGTGCTATTTCTATTTCGTCACTGAATATATAGTATAATTATGCTTTTATTAATCAGTGCTAGAAACACTCTCTTCAGCATCTGTTTCAAGTTTAGGATTTGGGATTTTTTTCCAAGATAAATACTTGCCAGGATTTAATAATTCAAGATGAGCGTGTCATGTAGAATAGTATATTAGAATTTTGTCCTATAAACAGTGTCTGGTTTTCTTTAAAGATGTATTTTTCTGTCTCTGCTTAGCTTAGATTATTGATTTTTTTTAGTGGGGAGATTGTCAGAAAACTAATTTGTTTACATCCTACATGTTTACAGTTTTATATATATATGGTAAATTAGTCTGGAATAGAGAAAGGCATTTTGTTCCTTTGTAAGGCATACTCTTTTGGTTGACAGACATTTCTTGTCTGTCTTTATTATTTTTTTTTTACCTGTGATGCTTTTACTAGAGACACTATAAAAATCAAACAAGAGCAAAGCTTTTGTATCTTATAGAAGGAGGTATAAAATACACTATCAGAAGAGCAGAAAAGTAAAAAAATATCATGGGAAAGAGGAGAAATTGATGAGCTGATGTCATTTCCTACTCAGTTATTGTGAAACTTGTTCTTTGCGAAATTATTTTTAAAAGCCTTGAAGAGGCTGAATGCTCAAACAATAGATTATTCCACAGTAGCTGTTTTGTTTCCTTGGTGAGGGAGACTGGTTGGAGCAGAGTGTGCTGCTGTTACTCTGTATTTTCCATTAGACTAGGCTGCAGAAAGTTTTTCCTTTAGAGGGAGCTTACCTGTGCAGCCAACCTTAATGAGGATTCCCTTTGCTAAAGAAAATGGCCAAACAGGTTACAGCAAACCTATCGCATTTCTGATAGATCCTCCAGAAGTCATCTTGAAAGCTGCTGGCTTTAGGGGCAGATGTGTCTGATAGCTCACTCGGTCCATTCTGTGGACTGCACATTGCAGTGGCCTAGAACTGTAGAAATACATCCACTTAAATTCAGTAGACAAATCTAAATTATTGAGATACTCAGTACTGAGGAAAAAAAACCCTGTTTTTTTTTGTTCGAAAGTGAAGAAAGATTCAAAAGAAAAGTGGGCAAAGGTTAGACAAAAAGATAAAAAATAGAAAGGAATTCTAAACCCAGATCCCATTGGTTGCATAATTCTGTATACCCAGTGGTGAATAAGAGGTTCTGACAAGCATTTCAACTTGTATACATCAGCCCTGCAGATGAAGCAAAACCAGGCTTTTAACAGGATGACTCAAAATCCCAATGCATTATCTAAGAACCTGGAAAGATAAGAGCTTCAAACTCATTTTGGTAATTGTTATTGAGGATGTTGGCTTTACCTGCTCAATATCTGGACAGAATAGTGATGGATGTTTGTTTTTATATGGAACTGCCACATTGTCTTTCATTAAAAGAGGTTACAGACTGGAAGTCTTATTGGAGATGTGTGAAATTCCTACAAGTACTGCTGTAAAGGGTCTGAAAAACAGAGTTCAAAATCGGGTGCTCCTATACACTTCCTCCTGGGTTCCTTTTGCAGTCTGTCCCATTGCACTGCTGACTTTGTGTAGCCTTTGTCCTGTCCTGGCTGAAGGGAAGATCAAGTGCTGAGTAAAATCTGGTAGGAAAGGAAGTGCTGGAGGTCTGTGCCCTTAATCCCACTAATCCTGCTCAGAAGAATTCTTGTCTTTCCCAACAGCTTGATAACCTTTCCAGTAAGCCACAGTTACAAAGAAAACTGACTGGGTCTGTCACTGTTGGATTTTGGCTGATACTGAGCTCAGCCTCCGTAAAAAAAAAAATTAAGGGGCTACTGGCGGAGTTAATGTTGCTGAAGGTGGCATCAACACCATAAAGCTTCCAGGTGACTGAATGGGAGATAGCCCTCAGAGAAGCAACTCATTCCTGGTAGCTCCTCTTTGGCCTCCCCAAAGCAAAATTGGCAACCTGGTGAAGGGTGGCTGCTCATTTTACACCCGTTTTTTCTCTGTGGGTCTGCTTTGGCTTCTTCTGTGAATTTGCCTTTCCCCTCTCTCTACAGCAATGAAAAGAGTGACTTCAGTTTTTAAAAAGTCTATAAAATTGTATTACATTTCACACCTAACAAAAAGTTCTAGTCAGATATTCTGAATCTTCTGCTGTAATTAATTA
>NW_010317165.1:0-35165 GCF_000700745.2 Antrostomus carolinensis | reverse complement strand
GACAGGTGTATAAATGTAATCAGATGTTATGCAAACCATTTGATAAATTTTTAAGTGCTAGTGGTTTGAATTCCTTTGACAAGCATGTAAAATGCAAATGATCCCGCCCACACATTTTTAGAATAAATTAAAATACACTTAACATCGTATTTGTTAGTCTTGTCCTAATAGGAAACCCATGTGCTCTGAAGTATGTATGGGTGTATTTAAATGGCATTGTTACTCCACCTGCTTTGAAACTGAATTCCAGAAGCTTTCTACCCACTGTTCCATTTTTCCTGATTTGACCTCCTTGAAAAGGACTCAATTAGATGTGTTTTCATTAAAAGTTAGCTTTCATTTTAAGGTTTCTTGACAAAACATTTCCCTTGTGTTTTAGGTAGATTTTCATGTAAAGAAGTAGTCTGTTCAAACTTGGCTCATTGTTCTCCTTGAGCTCTTTGAGCTACCAAAACAAGGGCTGAAAAACTGGCCAGATACATTTGAGAATATGAGCATGAAAGTATTGAAAGTCACACTCTATATGACTGTTTATTCTGTTTAGAATATGAATGTTTTTGTTAAATATTATGGAAATCTTTATTTTTGCCATACAAAAACCTTGATAGATATACATCATGACATAGAAACTTGTAATTTTACTTAATGTTTTGAATGCATCTTTCTTGTTTTATATATTTGTCTAGGTTGCTTTTACAGTTCTGTTTGATTTAGAAGCTCTCCTGAAGATCTGGTGTTTGGGTTTCACAGGATACATCAGCTCATCTCTTCACAAGTTTGAGTTGCTGCTTGTAATTGGAACGACTCTTCATATTTATCCAGACCTCTATCATTCTCAGTTTACATACTTTCAGGTATGATCAGCTACTTTTACATTTTACCCTACATACCAATTAAAAATATTACCCAACAACACTTTTGCTTGCATTTACTTCTATTCTCAGACCACTGATGTTCTCACAATATTGACTCATTTTGAGAATATCTTTAAAATAACAGATATGTCTGTTCTTAACTATGTTTATTGGGTGGATTTACAGAAATAGGATTCTTTACAACTTCTCTGAGAAGCTTTCTGTTTTCGGTAACTCTTATTTCTTATCTGAGCTACATTGTTCAGTAGGTTCTAGATTAGTTTAGTCATTCTCCTTCATTGAGCCTTGACCTTGCATACAGCTGTTTACAGCATCACCTTCCTGCAGTATCCAGCAGTGCTTTCCTGGCTTCTGTCCCTGAGGCTTCAGTACACTTGCTGTTGCTTCTCCAAATCTTCATCTCTGTGGCAGTCACACACCTAAGGGTCTTTGCTCCAGTTATTGTGGATCTTCTGAGGTCATTTCTCCAGAACTTTTATAGCTCTGCAACCATTCCTTATTTAGAGGGAAAGTGTGTTTGTTGAAGCTCTTCCTTCATTTTATTTCTGGGGAAGAGCAGGAAGGAGAGACAAAGAAAGACTGATTGATTTAGGCTTCTGATTCTTCCTCTGTCATCCAGCCCGACCAGTTCCCCATTCATCCTCCTTGAAGTGCTTAGGGTTGCTCCAGTTGTGGAAAAAAGTACTGAGATTCATTATAGTGTGCTGTATTCTACAGTGCTAAAGAATTATTCTTTTTTAAAATATATTAAAGGATTCATATCTGTTCAGTATTCACCAGTGGATTGACATGGTAAATAATTAATAATCGATAAAGGCAAATAATAAATCATCAGAGTCTTGTCAATAAATGTGCTTAGCTACAGTGACACATACTACAATATGAGAGGAGCAGTCTCCCCAAGTGTGGGTTGAAATACAATGGCTTTTTCAGACAAATCAGGCAAATGCCATCCTGTATTTTTTTTTAAACAGTTCTACAAACCTGCTCAAGAAAGTTTTCAGGATGACAAATCCTGTTTTGCTTTCCCCTGGTATCATTTGAAGGCTTTTAGATGGTTATAACTTTGATTTTGCTGTTCGAATATTCAAAATATTGTTCTTCAATATGGCATGATATTGCTAACCGGCAAGAAAGGATGACCTGTCAGGAGTATGCCATTGCACTCTTGTGTCAAAAGCACACAGGAAAACTAGCTGGAGCTCTCAGTTAAAACAGTTAGCAACTTGGTTAATAGTTGGTCCATAGTTACTAGGGCAGAATCTACTTACATCAGATGATTTCTTTCTAGGAACTTTAAACGTAAATTTATTAATATGTTGGAGTAAATGGGCAACATCATCACTAACTAATAGAATTGAAAGTATAATTAAAATGTAGCCAGATGTTGATAATAAAATTGCAAGTAATTTCTTTTTAATGTATTTAATTAGTTTTGTGGGGTGAGGGTCGTGGTGGGTTTTTTTTAAACAGCTAGCTTTTGTGACAGAAAGTGTCAGGATGTGATTTTTTTTCTTTCCCAAAATATATGAGACATACATTTTACAAGAAGAAACACCTGCTACACTGAAAGATTTGGGTTGTATTTTGCAATCCAAATCCCGTAAGAGGGAAATGACAGTAAGGTTGGAAAATACTTTACCTTTGATGTCAGTGTGTAAGGGAGGTATGCACCATATTCCCCTACAATTAAGCTTCTGGGCAAGCTAGATAACACATTTTCAAATCAACCAAGGTCAAAGTCTTTTTCACATGGATGCGTCTTGACGTTAGGCAGATTTCCAGGCCTTTAGGTATTAATGATGACAGGTTAAATGTGTTCCTTGTCAGCCAACAAAACAGATTACTGAAAACAGAAGCTTGGTTTGACACATTCCAGGATAGCAAGCAGAAATATCATTTGGCTTATCTAGTCTTCCTTAGTATGTATTTCAGTCTGCATTATTCATTGGTCGTTATCGTTGCCTTTTGCCAACACATCATTCACTTTTAACTACACTGGCTACTGTCCACCCTCCCACCTTTCCTGCATTCACTGTACATTCATTCAAAACACTTTGCAAACCCCTCTGCGAAAGGCTACAGCAAAGCACCATTCAATGGCTATAATTCAAAGAACCAAAATCGGTGGAGAAATGACAGAATTTGCATATTATTGCAGAGATCTGTAATGAACCAGCATAAATGGGAGAGATTTGAACAGAATTTGACCTATACGGAACTGAAGAGATGGCATTGTATTTGTGCTTGGGGAAAATATTGCTGAGTCATTTTCTGAATAAATATCATCCCTTTTAGGAGATGCAGCCATTCTTTTTAACAAAGCTGTTGTTCCTCTTTTGTATTTTTAATTTTGATTTGGTTTTTAACATATTTTTATATTTCATCCAAATGGTGCACCTTCTACAGCTCTTTAATACAATTTGTGATCCAATTACGTAGACTGCATAAATGTTCATTAGAGTGTACTTTTGCTAGATTTAATTTGTCACCTAATGAAAATAAATGAAAAAAAAACAAATAGTATCAATAAGATTAGCGTTTTGCTTAAAGGTCAATTAAAACTCCCCAAAGGAAGGAGGAAAAAAGTAAGGCAGATAACACCGTTTATCTAAAGTACAACTCAGAATACTGACTAGCCTGAAATCTTCACCCCACTGGCATCGGTGTTTACACTGATATTGATGGGAACGGAGCTAACATTTACACTGCAAGTAGATCTTGAAAGTAAGAAGGCACTATATGTGCATGTTCATAGTACTTGGACATCTCACTCACCTCACTCTGTCACTGTCTCGGTTACCAGTTTCATGTACTCAGGTTATATGTAATGTGATCGTGGTATCTATATGAAAGAAGGAACCTCATCTCACCTTGTTCTAACACTGTGAAAGTTAAGCTACCTAGTTTAATCTCTTGTCCTGGTTTTTGGCTGGGACAGAGCTAGTTTTCCTCTTAGTAGCTAGAATAGTCTTGTGTTTTGGTTTCAATATGGGACTTGTTATGAGAAGAACGTTGATAACGTACTAATATTTTCAGTTGTCGCTAGAAGTTGAAGGACTTAGTGTTTTGCTAGTCTGCAGGTACAAGGTCTAGAGGGAGTGAGGAATATTAAAATTAGTAATCCAAATTGGCATTTGTATATCCCAATGGGATACTCCTTATCATATAACATCATGTTCAGTATATTAATGAGGGTCTCTTAGGCTCTCTGGCTGGCTCAGGCTCTTGGTTTACCGGGACTGCGGTTCCAGTTTCAGAATTGTCAGTCCTCCAGGATTGTAATCTGGTAACAGGACGGGCTTGGTCAGTGGGTGGTGAGCAATTGCACTGTGTATCACTCATTTGTATATTTTATTATTACCATTATTACTATTATTTCTGTTATTACTGTTACTATTACTGTTACTATTACCATTATTTTTAATTACTGTGATCACCATTATTATTGTCATTATTATTTTAAGCTTTATTTTATTTCAATTATTAAATTGTTCTTATCTCAGCCTATGAGTCTCTTTACCCTTACTCCTCCAATTCTTTCCCCTGTTCCCTGGGGGTGGGGAGAGTGAGCGAGTGACTGTTTGGTGTTTGGCTGCTAGCCAAGTGAAACCACCACATCTCTGTATCTAGGACCCTTTTAAACTACTTAAGACAGTAAAGGCTCATCCTATCTCACACAAGGGGTCTGGTATATTTGGAATAACTTGCTCTCTTGAGTTGACTCTCTCTCCCCTTTGACAGTAGAGCCTAGATGACTAGCGTATTCAGCATACCTGACAGGTAGGTAGGGAGATGTGTTTCATGATAAATGCAAAGGTGTGCATTATTAGCAAGCTACAAGGTACAGTGAAGTCTTTCTGTAAACAACTACCATATCCTTCTGTCAAACTTATTTCCTCTCCAAAAGCAGCACAGTAATTATATTTGACTTGTACATAAGGTTAGCCTATAATTGCACTGTAATTCCTACCTTTCAGTGTCAATATGATTCTTGTGGAAATATAGGCAATGCCTTCGGCTAGAGATTCTTTTTCTTTGCAAGAAATGCAGAATCTCATACGCTCCTGTCTGTCGTCTCCAGCAACTGCTGTGGCTGCCACTCCCTCTTGTTGATACTGATGTTATGACAGTTTGTGCCACTATGAGTGGCAGAAATAGGAGGATCAGAGCTCTCAGCAGCTTTTCCAAGGTAGAGACAGCAGTGAATGGGTCAGGAGTTCAACACACGATCACAGTTCTGCCACCACTTTTAATACTGGAGGTGACAAATATATCAGTGGCACACAATGCTGTTTCCTCTGATACTGAAAAATGCCTCCCAAAATTTCCCTTGTTGTATATAGTATGAAATAGTGAAATATGTTCATTACCAAACTTCCTAGGTTATACAGTACACAATGCCAAGCAATTTTTGTGTTGGGTCACTGAAACGGAAAGATGACTTGTGGAGGAAGAGTTGACAATTCTTTATTCAAGTATGTAACCTGGTGTAACAAATAACATAGAACCATAGAAAAACTTAGGTTAGAAGTGGCCTCTCAAAGTCATCTCATCTAGCCTGCTGCTCAAAGCAGAGCTTTCTTCAAAGACTGTTCAAGACCCTGTCCATTTAGAGTTAGTATGAACTTTTAACAGTGTTGATAATCAAACTGGAGCAATTTACCTAGCACTGCAAAAGATTCTCAGTTGCTAAATCTAGACTGGTGTGTTTTGACCCCTGCCTGACACCATTCTTATATTTGGTAACACACTATAAACCTTCATTGGTCTGTAATGCACATTACATTCAGATTTACTGTCTGTGGTGTGTTTTGCCTGTGTCTTTGATGCTGTTGTTACCCCCAAAAGAGCTTTACCCAATTGCATCTCTGTGATGACTGTTGGTGATTGGCAAGTTGATTATAGCCTTGGGGGCTTTGAGTATCCTCCAGTGCATGTGCTCTGAAGGCCTCTGCTGTCATCCCATGCCCGTACACCTCGACGCTGTATTTTATGAGAGGGTCATAGACAGTTCGTTATCTGCAAAATTATAGCTTGTTGTTAGTATATGTGAGAAAAAAAAAGAGATATGGAGCAATAAGCATTACACCATACAATTGTAAAAAGCTAAGCAAAAGACAAAGTAGGTTAACTGTAAGTAAGTTAACAAAGTAAGTTGCCTGCTCATTAGGTAGCTGCTGTTACTAGCTAAAACAAATCTCCAGGCAGGCCAAGATAAGTACAGACAAAGCCTGACAGGCTCCAGGGCTTGTGTTCTTAACCAAACGCACAACTTGTGGTCTCTTACAAGCAGTGACAACCAGATATTTGCTGGGCTACAAGACTGCAAGTCCCTTTTTGGCCTTTAAGTCTCTGATCCTGTGAAAAGTTGTTGATTAATGTAATAATCAAATAACTAATACAGTTCTGTTTTCTCTTTCTTTGCAGGTTCTTAGAGTAGTTCGGCTGATAAAGATTTCTCCTGCCTTGGAGGATTTTGTGTATAAGATATTTGGACCAGGAAAAAAACTTGGGAGTTTGGTGGTATTTACTGCCAGTCTTTTAATTGTGATGTCAGCAATCAGTTTACAGATGTTTTGCTTTGTGGAAGAACTGGATAGATTTACAACTTTTCCACGGGCAAGTATAAAAAGCATTGATTACTTATTGCTTGTTATTATTTTCTTGTAATTGATCTATCATATTTGTTATTATATGACCAGTCTTCCCTTCCTTTTAACAGCCATGGAGCACTTTATCTCCATATGCATAGATAAACGAATTGTATTTTCTGGGTGTAACAATCTTCCTGTAGTCCTTCAGTAGTGAAGTTTGTCTTTCTTTGGGTTAGGTGTTGTATTTCTGCCAGTGAGGGAACATAGATAAATTTTATGTATGCACCCTGGTGTTGACACAACAAAGTATAGGGCTTAGTGGTAGGCCAGCATTCTGCAGAAAGAGGATTCATATGCACAATCGTGAATATTAGCCACAAAATGTATGTAAAACATGTCTATACATGATTTATTTCTTCATATTATGAAAGTGGTTGTTCTTGATTTGTACAGAAATGCTTGTTTTACACAGGGTTATAAAACCTGTCTGCATTGACAAAATAAGTATTTGCCTTTTGGGTATGAATAATGGATATTTATGGGCATTGTGTTAATTTAGAACAGAACATTGAAAATCAGTGGAAATTGGAGCTAATATATTTATTGAAGCCACTGTTCTGAATGAAAATACTGCCATTTCTTTAATAATGGATTAGACTGAGTGTACATGGATTGGTTCCAGTCACAATTTATTTGTGTCTGTCATTCCAGTTTGGTTATCCAATGTATCTATTTTAGTGAAAGTGCATTGGTTGGAACAATTAAATAACAATAAATAAGACAGCCTCAAGGGTCATGCATTTAGCAAACAAAATGGCTAGGCAACAATTTGTAATTATCAACCTGGACTTGAAAGATAGGAAGCTAGCCATCAAATGTAAGACAAAAAATATCTACCCACAGGGAATAATGTAGCACCATGCTTTCTATTTCAGAAAATGTGCTTAGAAAATCAGCCAGTAGGATCATTAAGAATTTAGTAGAATTCATTTTCTAAATGCTGAAGAAAGCAAACAGCATATAGTAAAACTTAATCTTTTCTAATGAAGTCAGGCCTCTAAATGGAATAATAGTAGCACCATACTGTATGCCCAATTTCCATGTATAACTTCTGAAAAAACCTTCCAACTGCAGTTTGAAATCATCATGGAATTTGGTTTTATAATTATTTTTATTATTTATACAAAATGACAATTCCTGAAAAAAATTATTGTAATATAATTAGATAAGACAGATGTACAACCACCTGCACATTTTAACTAGATAAATTGGTATAAGTATTTGAGAAAGATTCTTTTGGAGGAAAACATGGCCAAAATATATCAAGATGTTTGTAAAGTTTTAAATAGTTTTGAATATTTCAGTCTGAGGCCACTTAGACCCCAATAAGAATTATTATACTGAATTTTAACAGATAGATGTATATACTAAAATACATTGGAAGACTGAGAAAATGCCTACTCCAGTAAATTATACAGTTTTTTACAAACAGAAAATATCCAGACTTGTTTTCTATTTTCTGACATAAGTTATGAAAAAACAAAAGACCTGTTACCAATAAAGGACGGTTCCTGCAATACTGAATTGAAAAATTTTTAATAATTTTTATGATAGCCAGAAGCAAGAATCTCCCCTTAGTTTTTAGTTATTTTTTATTTGTATATGTATCCACCTCGATACGAATGATTCAGAAGAATACTTTATAGTACATGGTTTCTTTTTGTAGTTCTCTAATGAAATGTCTCTTAATAGGGTAATAAAGTCAGTGAAAATGTTGTACTCAGAAATTATGATTGATGATGTGTGAGTTATGTTGTCCTTCTGGAGGAGGGAAGATTGGGGGATTCCCACTGATGTTGTCTGCTCTGAATAAAGACTGAATCAGTTTACAGTAAGACAATTATAAAATACATGATTTGGGACTTGCCTGGAATGTATTATTTTCAAAATATGACTGAAGAAATACTTGCATTGCTATATAACATAGGAGATGGTGTGAGGTCTGCATCAGCAGAATTTGCTACAGTAAATTTTTAGGAGCTTACCCCTAAAAGATAGCTAACCTAAAATGGCCAGGACTGTTGCTGTGGACTATTTCTGTTGTAAATGCAGAGAGGACAAGCACACTAATGAACATGGTGACACTAGAGGCTAAATTTTGGGTTTGTGCATTAAAGTGCCTTCTGCACTGAAACAGACAAAACCTAAAATAATTTTGAAACCATAAGTGCTTTATAAGAAGGCACAGTATGGGTTTTGGAACAAGCAGACCTCCTCCTTTCGCTAATGCCTCTAAATTGCATGTTTTCACATGGTTTCTTGACAACAGTCAATAGGCACAAGCTCAGTGTTGCCATGGCTACAAATTTCACCCTTCTTTTGGCCATTATAACTTCCCAAATGGACTGGCTTTCTCTCTAATACTAAGTATAAAAATATAAATGTTTGCTATACTGTTTTTAACCAATTCACTACCTCTCTGTTTTTGCATGTCTTCTTGGGCTGCACATACTGAGCTGTGAGAAGGACAAGGAGTGGCTGGGCCCCCCAGAGAAGGAGTGGAAGGGGAGGGGTCTGTTCAAAGGCATCGGTGTAGGATGGCCGCTGAGATATTTTAAAAATAACTGTATGGAAAAAAAAAACCAAACATGTTTGTGTCTCTGATGTCAAGTTTGGAGCCATGTGTTGACTACTCAGTGTCTCAAGTTACGAAACTGGGAGTGCTACTCCTTTTTTAAATGGATCAACACAAGATGAACGCCAGGCCCAACTGATCTCAGCAGCAAAAATCCCTCAGCCTTCAGCAAAAGCAGGACATTGCTCCTAGCCTTCTGCTTGGAGAAAGCTCAGGTTCTGAAATGTTAGTACAAGCTAAGCATCATCCATTTAAAAAGTTGAACAATGTAGTCTTGATTGTCTGATGCAGTTACAGTCTCAGTGCCACTGCCTCATTTTTACAGAATGGCTACTCTTCTCTCAGGGTGTTGTTGAACACTCATGGATACGTTAGGAGAAGGAGCTAAGTTTACGCAGGCAGAACAGTTTGCAAGCATTTCACAGCACTGGCCTAAATCCTGTTAGCTTAATTTGCAGAAGTAATCCCACTGATTCCATGGGCTGCTTCCATGAATAAGGCCATTGGAATTTGTCCCATAATATTTTATGGACAAGCAGCAGTTACGAGTCAAGTACGTTATAACTGTAAGTAATACTTGGTGTGGTACCAGCCCTGTAATAGTTGGACAAGATATCAGAACTGTCACTTCAGCTCATATGTTCCACCAAATCTTTGCCAATCTTCCACTATAAATAAAAAGGTGGTTTGACTTCCATCATCAAAACAGCTAATTAAGTAATAGGGCATAAATACTGAAAGAAATTGACAGTCTTTTCTATAACACAAATTAATTCAGAAAATCACCATTTGCATAAATCTCAAAGTCTCATCTTCACAGATGTTGATTCTGTCAGCTAGTTGCATTTCAAATTAATTTTAAAATAAACAGTGGGAAGTATACCTTTCAACTAAAAATAACTTCCTCCAAAGGAGATTGCTGGGTGCGAAGTACATACTCATTGTGCAGTGCCATATTTTCTTAAAACTAATGTTTTGTCATGTGATAGACTTTAATGTTACAATAAAGTGTTTACATTCTATTGAAAGGCCATTTTATATAAATATATGCTTTATGGACAGCTATTTCAGATGGAAGATTAGATTTTTCTTATGTTAAAAGAATGTCTTTTTCCATATTAATCTAGTGCTCATATTAATGAGGGGTCCACAACATAGTATTGGAGGTGTCTTTATACCTTGAAAAATTAATTAAAATATGTATTTTTTAAAAGCAATAAACTATAGTAACTTAGTGTGATTCAGAAGAAAGGATATTGCCCTGGTTCAATTATCCAGTCCCTCAGGTATTTTTAAAGCCAGTAGTGGGGTGTATTACTTAATGTAGTGCCCACCTTATATTTCAACAAGGAGTTTCACACCAATGTCCTGGTTTTTAGCTGGGACAGAGCTGGGTTTCTTTTTAGTAGCTAGAATAGGGCTGTGTTTTGCTTTCAGCTGGGACTTGTTATGAGAGAGACACTGATAACACACCAGCGTTTGCATTTTTGTCACTGGAAGTGAAGGACTTTGTGTTCTGTTGGTCTACAAGCGCAAGATCTAAGGGGGTGAGGAATATTTAAATTAATAAGCTAAATTGGCATTTGGTTATGCCAATGGGATATTCCATATCATATCACGTCATGTCCAGTATATTAGTGAGGGTTTCTTCCTCTTTTGGCTCTCTCTGACTTTCGCTCGGGCTCTCGTTCTTCCGGGATTGTGGTTTCAGTTCGGGATTGTTGCTACTCTGGGATCGTTATCTGGGAATGGTCTGGGCTTGGTCAGCAACCCAGAGCAGTTGCACTGGGTATCACTCATTTGTATACTTTGTTACTGTTATCATTATCACTACTATTTTACTATTAGTATTATTTTAAGTTTTCTTTTATTTCTATTATTAAATTGTTCTTATCTCAACCTACGAGTGTCCTTACCTTTGCCCCCCAATCCTGTCCCTCATCCCCTGGGGGTGGGTGAACGGCTGTGATGACTGCTAGCCCAGGGCTAGCCCAGTGAAACTATCACAACCAGTCAGGTACAACTAGCACTGCCTCCAGAGATGCTCAGAGTGAGAGGCAAGAGTGACTGCCTGGTTTAGTTTCACCTCCCCATCACAAAGGGAAGCTAAGAAGCAGTGCTGGGCTCTGATGGGGTGGTTGTCTTCTTCACCCTCAAGCACCACTGGAAACTATAAAGTTTTGAAGTGTTTCTTTCTCTGCATGTTTTGCACAAGGAGAGACTTGAGGTATTTTGCAGAGCTAAATAACAGTTCTTGGTGTTTTGTTGGGTTTTTTGCTTGTTTGGGGTTTTTTTTGCGGGACCTTCATCATGATTTTTGTAAGGAAAGGAATCACTACTAAGAGTCTGCAATTTTGCACAGTGTAAGGAGTCTGCGTGTGTGGTTGTGAGGGGGAACTAATTCAAAGGGAGGATCGAGCCACAGGTCAGCAGCATGTTAGTTAAGGCAAAGGCTACTGGCAGGAACATGCAAGTGGAGGGCACTGTGCAAATTCCAGCCCTCGTATTTAGACTCTCCTAACACATGACATAGCAAAGATTTTAGTTGACATAAAGGATTTACAGAAAGGTAGTTGCAAGCAGTTTTCTCTGTCTGATGCTTCTAGTTTATGCTAGCCTTTGTTCTCTGTGGGATCTGTATGTTCAAAGGAAAGATTGGGACATTACATTTGGTCAAGATGTTGCTGATGTAGAAATTAAAGTCTTACACTTAACTTCATCCTGCAGTGCATGTGAATGCTCACTTGAATGCTTTGATCTTTTCCACGTTGCTGTGGTTTAACCAGCAACTAAGGACCACACAGCCGTTTGCTCGCTCTTTCCTCCCTGCAGTGGGATTGGGAGGAAAATTGAAAAAAACTTGTGGGTTGAGATAAGAACAGTTTAATAATTGAAATAACAGTAACAATAACAGTAACAGTAACAGTAACAGTAACAGTAACAATAACAATAACAATAACAATAGTGATGAAAGGAAGGTAACAAAAAAGAGAGAAATAAAACCCAAGGAAAAATAAGTAATGCACAATGCAATTTCTTGTCACCCACTGACCAGTGCCTGGCCAGTCTCCAAGCAGAGGTATCCCGCTCCTGGCCCATTCCCCACTGTTTATATCCTGGGCATGACATCATATGGTATGGAATACCCCTTTGGTTTGTTTGGGTCAGCTGTCCTGGCTGTGTCCCCTCTCAGCTCCTTGTGCACACCCAGCCTCCACTGGCAGGGCAGTATGAGAAGCTGAAAAGTCCTTGACTTGGTATAAACACTGCTCAGCAACGACTAAAACATCGGCATGTTATCAATATTATTCTCATCCAAAATACAAAACACAGCACTATAGCAGCTAACAGGAAGAAAATTAACTTTATTCCAGCCAAAACCAGGACACGTGCACCTTAGCTTCACTTTTTATGAGTGATTTGAACTTCTAGGTTTAATCATCTCTGAAAATTTGATTAGTGTGATTTAATTCTGAAAAGCAACTCTAAAAATAGCTCACAAACACCTTGGTCTTAGCCTAACTGTGTTTATACTTATGTCTGCTTCAGAGAGTGCCGCAGAACACAGCAGCAATAAGAAACTGAGCTGGATTCTGGTGTGGGTTTTTTTGTGAGAGCCAGCAGGCACATTTTTTTATAAAGTCTTTAACAGCTAAATGTTTGGAAGCCCTCTAGCACCGTAAAAGTGCAGAGTTCTTCCTCCAGACATTGAGAGACGTGATCCAATTTTCCTACTTTAAAATATGTGCTAGTTATAATGGACAGAGGAGAAACAGCCTCAGTCCTAGCATTCTTATCAGTAGTCAATGAAAGGTGGTCGGCCACTGAGCTCAAGCACTGGCCTCCTGGTACTGATAGTACTTAGTTGTTATCTTTCTTCCTGCTTACAGTGAACTCTCTCCAAGGCAGTCCCTGGGCACGGACAGGGGAATAAGTTCTCTCCAACTGGGCACTCAGAAAGGCAGTGCCTTTTATGCAGTGCCTTGCATAACAAGGTGCACCAGATAAGATCATCCCTGCCTTACCCAAGCCCTCCTACACCACCCTAGTAAGCTTTGCATTTGCAGGCCCTCCTTTCAGATTTTAAGCCTATAACATACACTCTTCATTTCATAATACAGAAACAGCATGTGGCAAGCTACGTAACATCCTTCTTATTATTTCAGATAGTTGGAACCAGCTCCTCATTGCCAAATATTAATTCTCTGTTATGGCCATAGGGACATCACATAGGGCCAGGAGGAGATGCAGGACCAAGTGCTGTGTGCATGCACGTGGACAGTCTGCTCTAGAGTAACTGACCCTACAGTGCAGGGTAGAAATCATAGCCTAGAGTGAACTCCCTTAAGAGTGTGGATGTAAACTTAAAGGTCCTGTTTGTACTGAGAGAAACTGCTTAGAGGAGACATTGTTTTGTTAGAAGAACTCTGCAAGCTTGCTAAGTAGCCCAGGCAAGGTACTTGCCTGTAGTTAATCTTAGTAATGTAAATTTGAATTCTCTCCCCTAATTAGTTTTGCCAGCAGCTTTAAAAATTAGTTAGAACCCATTGTATTGTTTTTCAAGGACATAAGTTTATACATCTACATGTTTTCATCTTTTCCAGCATGCATTTGGGTTTAGTCAATGAGAAGGGCTCCAGGGACTGTTCTCTTATGAGAGTGACATGAAGAGTTGTGTTCTCTTTGTGCCAAATGCATTATTGTGTTAATCTGCTGTTGCTGGGGTTGTCAGGCACACTGAGCATAGACATAATGTGTCTTTATCACTATGTCAACATTTTGAATTTGAGGAATCCTGTTATCTGGAAGCTGCACTGTTGATGTCTTCAGTTTCTAATAATTTTTATTATGTATTAAATTTCAGTACGATATCAGCTTTGATCCTTGCTGTCTGGAAAGAGACCAATTTTGATGTCAGGCAAAAGTCAAAGAAACTTGTGCAACAGTTTGGCATCATTGAGAGATTTGAGACTATCAAGATCCACACTTCACTTTGATAACATAGTTGAACTTCTGTAGCTGAGGCAGAGCACAGTCCTCAGTGTCTGTGTATGATGTATATGCCACACTCACATGTTCATGTTGAGTTAGATTCTGGTCTGTGATGTAGGCTCAAGTTGGGATTTGAAAAGTCTAAGACATCTGGGTTCTAGGCTTATCTGGATTCATATATTCCTGACACTAAAGACAGTAGTTTGAAACATTTCCATTATTTCCTCTGTTTTTGACAGGTACCCCTGATCTGAAGGGATTTGAAAATGTTACAGAAAGTTTCACAAAGAATGCTACTTACAAAATGTATAGGGGAAGAATCTGACTGAAACGAGTGGAAGTACTGGGACCTTGCCTTATGTTAGTTAGCCTCATCTGTGGGGTGCCTAGAATACTTCTGCTATTAAGATAGCTATATGGTCACTATTATTTATAACACTTTATTGTAGATATATTTATAGAGAGGTAACATATAATTTAAAAAATCACAATATGGTATAGCATTCAAAACAATGATCTCTAATGCTCAGGATATTTCTCCTATTTTGTCAGCCCTGGAGGAAACAAAAAAACACTTCATATGGGCTACTGGAGCTAGATTGTTGCAGATTACAGTTCAGTCAAAGGTTAAGATATTTATTTCTCCTTTAGCTCTGGAATAGCATTTCACCTGACTTTAAAAATTGAAATACACTTGTTTATTAAGATTTAAAAAACAAACCAAAACAGGTGTTCTGCTATGTTAAATCAACTTGAGGAATGTGTCAATAAAACCATATTAATAGAATGGTTAATATGTTTGTAATTTTTTTTCTTGCAGGCGTTCATGTCAATGTTTCAGATTCTCACACAGGAAGGATGGGTGGATGTCATGGATCAGACACTGAATGCTGTAGGACATATGTGGGCACCAGTAGTTGCTATTTATTTTATACTATATCATCTTTTTGCTACTCTGGTAAGTCTTCACCTGCAACTGTGCTGTGCTTTGTTTTGAATTATTCTCATAGCTCTTGCATTACTTATTTTTCTGAGCTAGTTAAAACTAATTGTGACACTCATTTTCAGCATAGAGGACTTTAGGATTAGTTCTTTGATGTGGTAGAATTTACCCTTCAGCCATGTGGTATAAGGTGGTGAGCCTTTGTTCTGGTGTGAGGTGTTGTTCTTCATAAGATCCAGTCACACTGCTAGACTAACAATATAATTGTTAACTGTCTTGTACCTTCACAGTTCTAATGATTGCAGAGTTAAGCAAATGCTTTTCTTTATCCTGTAAAAATGGTCTCTTCAGCTTCCATTGCATTCACTTTGCAGCAGTAATTAAAGTGAGAAGTATAAAGCCCCAGGATATAAAATCTTAACTAGAAGTCACCGCTTTCCTGTTGCCTGATGCAAAATCAATGCATGGAAAATATATGATATAGTATATCAAGCAAATAAAGGATGAGAACTAATAAAGCAGTTCTTGCATGTGTATGGAAATGGGGATTATATCTAAAAAACAATTTTTTCTGTATGCATTTCAAATTATGTATTGTATGATCTCAATGAGGGAACTGAGTGCACCCTCAGTAAGTTTGTACATGACACAAAGCTGTGAGGAAGCATTGATCTGTCTGAGGGGGGCAAAGCTCCGCAGAAGGATCTGGACAGGCTGGATCAATGGGCCAAGGCCAATTGTATGAGGTTCAACAAGAACAAGTGCTGGGTCCTGCACTTGGGTCACAACAACCCCATGCAACGCTACAGGCTTGGGGCCAAGTGGCTGGAAAGCTGCCTGGCAGAAAGGGATCTGGTGGTGCTGGTCAGCAACCGGCTGAACATGCGCCAGCAGTGTGCACAGGTGGCCAAGAAGGCCAATAGCATCCTGACCTGTATTAGAAATAGTGTGGCCAGCAGGAGTAGGGAGATGATCCTCCCTCTGTGCTCAGCCCTGGTGAGGCTGCATCTTGAATACTGTGTTCAGTTTTGGGCCCTTCACTACAAGAAAGACATTGAGGTGCTGGAGTGTGTCCAAAAAAGGACAACAAAGCTGGTGAAGGGTCTGGAGCACAAGTCTTATGAGGACCGACTGAAGGAACTGGCATTGTTTAGTCTGAAGGAGGCTGAGGGGAGACTTTATTGCTCTCTGCAACTACCTGAAAGGAGGTTGCAGTGAGGTGGGGATTGGTCTCTTCTCCCAGGCAGCCAGTGATAGGACAAGAGGTAATGGCCTTAAGTTATGCCAGGGGAGGTTCAGGTTGGATATTGGGAAAAATTTATTCTCTGAAAGAGTGGTCAGACATTGGAAAAGGCTGCCCAGGGAAGTGGTGGAGCCACTATCTCTGGAGATGTTCAAGAAATGTGTAGATGTAACACTCAGGGATATGGTTTAGTGGGCATGGTGGTGAAGAGTCGACAGTTGGACTGGATGATCTCAGAAGTCTTTTTCAATCTTAATGATTTTGTGATTCTGTATAGAGAAAATGGTAAGGAAAACAGCTTTTTGAATATTCTGCATCAGTAGGGGTTTGGTACTGTGTTTTGAATACCAGCATAGAGAAAGTACAACAATCAGGCAAATAACCATTTTACCCACCCTTAATACACTCCTACATTTTGCTCACTTCGTAGTTTGCATTCACTGCAGGTTTTGATGCACTTATTCATATTTTCAGTTTCTTTATTCCATTTTCTTTCTTTGCTCAGTTGGCTACTTATATAAGGTATTTTTACAATCTCCATCAGCTTCCATCTACTTCTTTAACTTTAAAGTATGTCCTATTTAACTTCTAAAGACTGAATAATCTGACTGTAAATGTGGGTGCAGTGACTTCCTTCATATGGATTGAAATATTGACCATTTCATAAATGGCAGTAAAGTGCATTTGATGCTCTTAGAGCTACTTAACCAAATTAAAGTATAAGCTAAACAAATGTATGTATCAGCAGATATATAGGACATAGAATTTACTCACAAGGGTCAGAAGAGTCCTTGGGGTCTGGAAAACCAACTTTTCATGCTAGTGATCTAAACTCCTTGGGAAGTGGGGATAGAAAGCAAAAGGGAAGTGAGTTTTGGTCATGGAATTGAAGGCAGTTACTGGTTAAAGAATCTTATTGCCGTTTTTTTGATTCTTCACCAAGAACATTGTCTGAACTGGAATCCATTTTTATCCCTTAGATGAGCGTTAAGCAGGTCCATAAAGTAAATTAGTGTCAGATGGCCTCTGTGCTAAAAATTCACACCTTGACTGAGAAGTAACTTAGCTGTAAGAGCAGTTTTAGTATTCTGCTCTGTGCTTCGTGTTTTGAAAGAGTCATCTGGGACTTCTACATTTGTTTACTAGAAGCACTTATTTTGCTAGGAGCAAAGTCCCTTTTCTGTACACCATCCTCAGTCCTTTTACAGGGAATTTGCATTTAAGTGCACAGTCCTTGCTTTGCTTCATAAGTATACACATTTCTTCTCATTCATCTATGCAAATTTTACATGGATGAAGAAACTGCTAAAACAACTTCGCAGAATTACTTGGCCTTACGAAGCTGGTTCTAAGATCTTCCTCAGACCCTGGAAGAGATAAGCTATGTAGGACAGAGTCATCTAGAGGCAAAAGAAGCTTAAAGAAAGAAAATAACATGGACTTGATAAAGGAGCATGTAAGCAGTTGGGCTGCTACTAAAAACCAAAAAGAAGAGTTCTAAGAATAAACAGCCATCAGTGAATAACAAGAGTGAAGTCAAATGAAGAAATCACTTTCCCCAGCCAGAAGAGGGGGGAGGGTTAGATTTGAGAAGTGATAATTGCAGGCATTTGGCAAAGCAGACTGTAAAGCCTTGGAAAGAAATGAATAGGTTTCACATTAGGAGGCAAGGAAAAGTTGAAGCTCAAAAAACAAAACCTCTGTTGGAAGTGAGGACTGTCATTAGTTGAGATGGCAGCGGAGGAAGTTAAACAAATAACAAATTTGTGTTTAACTTTTCTTTTGTGGTTGATTGTCTTTGGTTCTTGTTGGAAAAAAAAGTGAAAAAGGAGTTCATTAAAGTCTTGATGCCTTGATACATAGCTATGCATGAAGCAGCAAGGCTGTGAGTGCTGATATATTTAATGAGTACTATACTTCTTTTTAGTGTGGAACTGTGCTTCCTTAACTAGTGTGCTTTGAGCTGCAGGTACTGGAGTATTGTGGACTGTATAAAGTATCTGAAGAAAAAAAAGACCATATTGTAAAATCCTGACAGAATAATAGAAAAATTGTTCATCAGCAATTAGAGCTCAAAGTATTTTGTGCCAGTGATTATGTATTTTATCAGAATTCTGTCCTGCTTTGACATTCTAAAGGCCATCTTAACTTTCACTGTACGTAGCAGTCGGACCATTGAAAACGGTATGAGGTACTGTTTAAGTATGTGGCATATATGCCTTTTCTAAGAGCTGCAGGAGATTCTACATATTGCTAAAGCTTGTTTCCTATTAAAAGAACATTTATATTTCTGAACACTGTCATCTTATATATTTACGGGTAGGAATCCTTCCCATGTGTTCTGTACCTTTATAGTTCATGGCAGGAAAGGGAATCCTGCTCTGGAACAAGGTCCAGACACCCAGCTCAGATGCACACATCTGTATTGGAATAGTTGAGTTCCAAGCTCCTTATCTGGTGTACTAAGCTACTTAAATTTCATCTTCCATATAGGTGGAGAATAATTTTCCGGTGTGACTGAATGACAGGTAAACTTATACATCATTTACAACAGCAGTGGGCAGATATGTCTGCTCTGGTTGTCACTTAGCAGTCCAAGACTAAAGAAATATTTTAGGCCTGTAATTCTTTTAAAACAGATTAGATTCTTCATTATATCTCCAGGAGATTGGTGCTTGCCTGTAGGAGCTCAGTATGTTTGAGGATATTTGCCTTAAACCTGTGGTGGTTTCACCCTTTTGACTGGTAGACAAACCCAGTCTGTCACTCTCCTCCCCCCACCCCAGGAGTAGGGGAGCAAATTGGAAGGAAAAGGGCAAGGAGACTCACAAGTTGAGATAAAAACTATTTACTAATTAAAATAAAATAATAATTATAATGATAACAACAATAATAATAGAAGGTACAATTGAGTGATGCACAGTGCAGTTGCTCACCACCCACCGACTGATGCTCAGCCTGTGCCAGCCAGTGATCCCGGAGCAGAGACAGTCCCGAAAAATGAAACCCTAGAAGAGTGAACCCGAGCGATCCCTGAGAGAATCCCCCTGTCTTCTGGTCAACCCTGGTTAATATACTGAACATTATGTGATATGATATGGAATATCTCATTGGCACATCCAAATGCCAGTTTTAGATTTTGCTATTTACTATGCTTCTTCCCTCCCAGTCCTTTCCACCTGCAAACTACCCAAACACGGTGGCCTTGAGCTCCAGCAGCAACTAATAACATTGGTACTTTTATCAACATTCTTCTCATAACAAATCCCATATTGAACCTAAAACACAGCTATTCTAGCTAAGAAGAAGAAAATTAACTCTATCCTAGCAAAACCAGGACAGAACCTCAGAAACTAAAACCTTGGCAATTGTTGGCAGCTGTAAACAAATTTTCTGCCTTAAGATGTAAGTTGTCTGAGGATATATGCTGAACGGTGGTATCCTCTCTCACCTAGATCCTTGCTCTCCTAGTTCTGTCTCCTCAGTTATATCAGTCACATTTTCAGCTTCTTTGGCTTCTGGTCAGTATCTCTATACAAGGAAAATATAATAATTTGATGTACACTTCTTTTATCCTGGGATTCTTCCTCCTAGAGGCATAGCTACACATTTTTTAATGTATAGTAAATCAAAGTGTGTGAGTTTCCTACACTATGGTTCCCAATGCATGGAAATAATGAGGCAGCTTACTTTTCTTTTGACGTGGAGTTAGCTACTTTGCACAGAGGCACTTCGAGCATTAAGCAAGTCCATAAAGTAAATTAGTGTTAGGTGACCACTGTGCTAAAAATTCACACCTTAATTGAAAAGCACCTTAGCTTTATGAGCTGTTTTAGGATTCTGCTTTGTGTTTCTTTTTTTTTTAATTATTTCTGATGAATTCAATTTTCTTTTCCTGTGAAATACATTTTGATGTATTGCATATTGCTGAACATACATAATGCATTGGTCATAAAACCTATAATTCAAAATTTTGAAGTTCATATAAGAATTGTGTGATAAGCTAAAAACCAATATACTACTTGGAAAGTGACAAGCAGATATGTAGTAGTTCAACAGATGTCAAAGGCAAGACTCCCATTTACATCAGTAGGGCCCTCATTTCTCCGTGTCATTTCATAGTACTTAAGAAAAATAAGACAAGCTTTAACAAACAATTTGCAATTGTTTTGTAGATTCTACTCAGCTTGTTTGTTGCTGTTATTTTGGACAACTTGGAACTTGATGAAGATCTGAAGAAACTTAAACAAGTAAGAACACATTTTAATTGTGCTTGGAGGTAGTTTCAATATTGTATTACTTTTTTGTGTTTTTATTGTACAAGATGGGAAACATCTGTATCAAAATGAACAAAACAGTAGATGTTGAAGAGAATAGCAATATTTTGTTACATAGTTGACCATTATACAATGTGGGGTAGAAATTAAGAGATTGTAAGAGAGATTTAGAAATTGGTTTAAATATTCGATGAAAGTCAATTGAGGCAATCACATAATTAAAATAATTTTAAAATCCCAGCTAGGTCATCTTGTTGCTTATAATCTAGTGAAAGATTTTGCTGCACAAGGCAGGGGTGGACTAGATCATATTTAAAGATCCCTTCCTACCCAAACCATTGTATGATTCTGTATGATACTATATGAGCACACCATAGTACCGCTGCAGGGGAGAGTACTGGAAAGGGTCCACAGGCAGGAAGCGGTAGAAAGGACTAGGTTGAATATGTTAGGGGAGTGCTAAAGACACTTGCAAACTTAACTTGCTTGCTTGATTCTCCAGATATGGGGACAAAGATTACCAAGATGCCATTCTCTCACGCTTGAAACCCCAAATGGCAGTCGCAAACCAAATATAACTAGAGAGTTCATGTTGGCCATTCTGACCTTGTGCACAAATCATCAGAGACGAAAGTGTCTGTAGCTTTTATATAAATATATATCTGTGCTTTAATCTGCACAAACAGGAGCAAAGCCATCAACATTTGCCTATTTCATGCACGACCTCTTTTGTAATATTTGGGTTATGGCCTTTTTTCACCTATCATTTGCAGGTTTAGCTCATCATTCAAGTGCATCAGCAACTGTTATAGAATTATCTTCTTTCAGTTCTTGAAAATTAATCACCCAGAAAATTTAGTTATTTTACATTGGACTGTTAACTTGAAACTAATGTGCCAAATAACCACTCTCTTATTTTTCCTACTATATTATTTTTCTTTTAGTTTTAAAACTAAAAGGATGTGTGTATTCTTTTATTTTGTTTATATTTGTTGTGTTCATTTTCTCCAAACTTCTCATTTGCAGATTTAGAGGTTGTATGTTTCATGTATGCTCACTGAATAGGTGGAATATGTCAAACTAATACTGCTTCCCAGTCTTCTGTTACTTCAAGGTGCTGACAAATGAAAATATTATATAGTCACTTGAAATTCTTCTTTATAGAATTCAATACAGAAATCAATATTACTTTCGCTCTTGCAGTATTAAATATCAGCATGTATTGAAAACTAAATAAGTTAAAAGGGCAAGTATTTTCTTCCACAAAGAAATATAAATACTCTATTTCACTTAATCAGTTCACATAAGTGAAATGAGATTATTTTGGATGGCCAAACAGTCTTGAGTATGCAAATTGAGTAGACCAAATCAAGTTTATTATTTTTTCTCCTTTAGCAGTCTCAAGAGGTAAAATGATCTGAAATGAAAATGGCTCAGATGTTTGATAAGCGATGTCATATCATACCGATAATCTTACAGGAAAATTTTCATAATGTCTGCGTGAGTTAGGAGCACAAATAAACTTTTTAAAGTGAGCTGAAAATTAGAAATCCTGTGGCTTTTCTGCGAAACTTTGCATCTTTGATTCATAAACCACTTTAAAAATCTACATCTTTGCTTATGAAATGGCAGCAGCGTGACTTTCTGTTTTACTTTTTGTTAACCATTCAAACTGATAAACAAAAAACAATGATAAAAGGCCACCACTTGCAAAGTTTGCCACTGTGTCAGCCTGAAATCTTGTTAGCCTGGTAGGAAGCCTGTCTTCATAATAACAGTGGAGCACACTCAGGTAAAAGACATAAGCAGAATTTTTTAAAAAGTCCCTCAACTTCATAGCTTTGAGGCTGGCAGCAACATAACTATATGAGTGTGATGCTGGGCCAAGTGAAAATGCTGCCTAAGTCATCAGACGTTCTAGCTAACATGCACTGTGGCACCATAACACTGATAAGTCTGTTTCCATGACCCAAATAGGTATTTAACCAAAGGACAGCACTTTGCTATTGGACATACCAGTTTGGTTTGGTGTATGTTACACGCGTTATACACCACTTTGACATACAAAGATGTCCAAGGTTGCTGACACTGGTTCACTTGTATTTATGCTGTTGCGGTGTTGCTTTAAACAGTAGCCTCTCTTCAAAGACTTCTACTCAGTACTGTCAAATGTATTAGCTTCTGGTATTTTATCCAAACAAATTAAGATTATATGAAGTGTTGCATGTTTTAAAAAAGCCTAAGGCAAAAGGAGGTAAGAGTTCAGTTCTTGGAGCTGGATCATGTGGAGTTACTGTAATGATTGTACAACTGATGAATTGTCCGGAACAGAAAAGGTTTCCTGTGGGGTAAATGCGATGATATCACAGGCTCAGTGCTGATAGTCAGTGTGCGCGATTATACTGAAATATTGGTTGTTTTATCTGAGAAGATAAAGTGGAAAGAGTTTTCAATGATATTTTGAATTCTCCATTTAAAAAAAAATGGAGTGTAACAAGAAGGAGGATTGTGAGATAATTGTTATGTTTCAATCAAGACCATTTCTATAAAGAAATAGATCTGTATTTCTGCACAGGAAGATTTTTAACATCTATAATTAAAAGCTGAATGGTGTTCCAAGGGAGGAATCAAATAATTCAAACTGTTAATGTAAAAGACATTGATTGGTTGAAAATGGTGGAACTGTAGTACTTCAAAAGTATTTCCATCCTCATGTTTGCATTTTTTCACTGCCTTTAATGGCTGTAAAGCTTGAGGCCCATGGCATTTTCAGATGATGAAATATTGAATGATTTTCAAGGGAGGAAGGAGAATATATTTAGTCCAGAAATCACACCTAGCTAATAATCTCTTTTGGGATATGTCCTTTTTAATGATGACTTAATTCCTTTTCTTGAACTTGGTAAGAAAACTAAAGTTACTTATCTTTCAGATTATTGGGAAAAGATTAATTAGTTAATATTTGCAATGTACTCTAAAATGTAAAATGATATGTAAACATTTGGTATTCATGTTGGTTCAGTAAATGTGTTTAAATGTGAATAAATCAAAGCAAAAATACATTAAATGACTAGGTTATTATAAGTAAGATTGTAAAATAATGCATTTAAAAACTAGTAAACTTTTAGAATTAAATTTGCCAGTGTAAATTCAGTTAAGGATATGTATACATCATTAGTCAGTTTTCAATTACATCATTACATAATATTTTTTCCAAAAGTCTGGCCTTATTTAATACAAAATGTAGATAGAACTCACTTTTAATAAACCACTAGTATATATTTTTCCTCTTTATTGTGCAGTGTGTGATTCCTGTACATTATTTATTGCACAGTATTCAAGCTTTGCTACAAAGACAAAACTATTCATCTCCTTCCTGACTTTTTTATAGCACCCCTCATAAGTATCTGGAACAAACATAAAACTTTAAAAGATTAATTTAAGTGATTTACTTGGCACCACAGCACACATAGGAATAGAATCTGTTTTTTCCAAGACACCATTCAGCTGGTTTAAGAACAGAATCATTCTTTGTATTCTTACAGTTCTGTTCATTTGCAATATGTCTCCCATCTTCTGCCACGTCTCATCCTCTTGGCTATGTCTGCCGTGATTGCTCAAGTGAAGTGAAAAAGGATTGTACTATAGCTCATAGTCATCATCTATCTGTGCAATGAACTTAATCCTCTGCAGCAATCCAGACCAACCCTAATGTACTACTTAACCTCCAGGTATGAGGTTGATCCTGCTCATCTTCCTGTGATGCCCCTTTCTGTGCTGTTCAATACATCAGTTATGTGGGATCTTAGGTGATTGCTCAAGTGAAGTGAAAAAGGATTGTACTATAGCTCATAGTCATCATCTATCTGTGCAATGAACTTAATCCTCTGCAGCAATCCAGACCAACCCTAATGTACTACTTAACCTCCAGGTATGAGGTTGATCCTGCTCATCTTCCTGTGATGCCCCTTTCTGTGCTGTTCAATACATCAGTTATGTGGGATCTTAGGCACAAGAAATCTATCGGCCACAATCTCCTCTCCTCTCCTCTCCTCTCCTCTCCTCTCCTCTCCTCTTCTCTCTTCCTCTCTTCTCTCTTCCTCTCTTCTCCCCCCTCTCCATAAAGTTAAAAGAAGAAAGTTAAAAAGAAACTGAAAGGATTTATTTGATTTATTTTGTCTTTTGTGATAAGCTTTGGAGTTTCTTTTTAGAAATTCAGCACCCTAACAGACTTTCCTTTAGAGCAACTGTGTTAACTTTTCCCATTATATTTTCCACGTATTTACTAATTCTGTTACTACATTGCTATCGACTTGCCTAGATATGAAGTCGTACTGCTTAGTTTCTAATTTCTCATGCTCTATCTTGAAGTCTTTATAAAAATTTGTCACATTTGCCTCTTTCCTTTCTCTAGCTACTGAGTTTATTTAGGTGACAAGTTATTCACCACCACTAGTATGTCAACATTGTTTCATCTGAGATCCTTTGGCAGTCTTGAGTGAGTGTTATCAGGTCTTGGAGAGTAACAGATTGACCTTGTGTCAGTTATCTTCCAACAGCTTTCCTCCTTGCATTTTTGTAGGAGGCTAGTCTTCGGCACGGTTTAGGGTCCTCTGTAGTTGACACCATTCATTTTGCTTTCTTGCTTTGGTTTTATTTTTCTGAACACTCTCGATTAAGTCTGTTGCTCTTTTAGACTCTCTGCGGATCTTGCTGCTTTCTGTATGTTCTTAAAAGCTTCCTTATTAGATTTTGTTTCTTTAGAAAATAGTCCCTCAGAATCTTTAATGATATACTGTATTATTGTTTCATTTAAAAATTGCCATAATTTATGCTTAGCATACGGCTTCCCTTTCTGGAACAAACTCATTTACTTTTAAAAGCTTTCTTTGCACTGCTGGTCTGTTCCACACTGTGAAATATACACAAAACTTTTTCCCCCCTGAATCTATATCAAAGCAGCAAATGCATGAGGCTGCAGAGCTATATATATCTACTTACAATATACATTAAAAAAAAAGGTCCTGCCTTTAGAATTATATTATTTTGTCTCTGTGCTTTAAAAAAAAAATTACTATGTTCATTATATCCTTTTTAAATCTCACTTTTAACTATTTGATATTGGAAACAGAAACTTTGATTACAAAGAAGCTTGGAGATAACGATAGTTTTTTGCTGGCTTTGTCTGTTGAGGTAGACTCTTGTTTTCAACAGTGGTCAATGTCTCAACAGCTCAGTTTGATGTCAGTGGTTCAGGGTCACATTTTGAAATGCATAGAAGCATTATCTGTCTGATGAGAAGGAGCAATAGCAGTAGAAAAAAGTTAATCAAGAGTTGGGTGCCATAAAAAATGGCAGAACTATCATGCAATCTAGTTCCAGAATACTCTTTTTTTGGGGGGGTGGTGGTGGTGAGGGCCCAGGGAGGTCTATGCTGGGATCCACTAGCATGCAATTGTCCAGAACTACAGCAGCAGGGTATAGAGCTCTTTGAAAAGAAATTTTTTTTTTTTTTTTTTTAAAAGTGTTATTCCCTTTGGTCTTAAAACCTACTCTGTTTTTCCTGGTTTTGTTGTCAGGGAAACAGGGCAATTAAGACTTTTTTTTTTTTCTCACTATGCGGTTACTTTTACTCCTTCACTACTCAGTACTCAGGTTAGAAAAATCCCTGATTTATATTGAAACTTTTGGCCTCCAACTATCTAAAGGGAGAATATCTGATGTTTTCTGAACATTATTCAAGACAATTCTGGCACAAATATTCTAAATATGAATTTGACATTGCTCCCTTTTCATGCAAGAAAGCACAAGTGAAATTTTGGTTAATGTCAGTCAAGACAAAGCAAGTTAGTCTCTAAAGAGATTGTGCTGAGTCCTTCTACATTTTTCTCAAAAGTAAAATGAATTTGAATAAAAGAATAAAATCAGACATTCATATTAAGTAGAATGAAATATTTTTTCAGTGTTGCAGGACTCTGATCGCCATTGCATCCTGTAGATTTTATTAGGGTCACAGATACTCAGTTGCTTGTAGAGCTGGAATTTTTATTAAACTAAAGCAGTACTCACATGCCAACCAGTTCGCACTTACATCCTGTGGTGGTTTGGGTGGATTCACCCTTTTGCTTGCAGCTTGCAGCCAAACACAGCCTGCTCTATCACCCTCCCCCCCCAACCCCCTCACCCAGGGAGCAGGGGAGAGAATTTGGAAAGAAGGGCAAGGACTCACGGATTGAGATAAAAACTATTTACTAATTAAAAGAAAATGATAATGATAACAACAGTAATAACAGACTATACAAATGAGTGATATACAGTGCTCACCGCCCACTGACCAATGACCAGCCTGTGCCAGCCAGCGATCCCGCAGCCGAGACGGTCCCGAACCGAAACCCCGGAAGAGTGAGCCCGAGCGATCCCCGAGAGAAGTGCCCTGTCTTCCGGTCACCCCTGGTTAATATACTGGCATGACGTGATATGATATGGAATATTTCATTGGCACAACCAGATGCCAGTTTTGGGTTTTGCTCCTCACTGCGCTTCCCCTCCCAGTCCTGGTGCAGCTGTGAAGCAGATAAACACCGTGGCCTTGAGCTGCAGCAACTAAAAAAACACCAGTATTGTTATCAGTGTTCCTCTCATACTAAGTCTGAACTGAAACACTGAAAGTAAAATACTGCTATTCTAATTACTAAAAAGAAAATTAACTCTATCCTAGCAAAACCAGGACACATCCCCAGAGCAAACATAAAATTTCCTTTCTGTGATTGCTATAGTATTCAGTTTTGTTTGTCTGTAAGCTGGAGAGAAGCAGAAAAATTTGTACCTTTTATCTTAAACTCATGTACAATCAGTTGTTGATTATGCATTTATTATTTTGATGCAGTTTAAAATATTGCCAGTGTCTGGCCTTTTCATATCTAACTCAGAGCAATTTGACTCACATTTTTAATCCATGTCAAAGAAATCTCCCAAGAATCCAGAACTTTGTACACTTAAATTATTTTTAAGAGAGAAGTAAGAGTATCTTCTGACATACATGGAAAAAAAAATCATGACAATTCTGTGTGCTTATGCAGTAAGCAGCATAGTAAAAGTTTTAATGCTTTTATAGTTAATCCAACACCCACAAGTTTAGAAGCAACTATCCTCAAGTTTTGGAACAATTATATAGGAGGAAAAAAATTCTCATTCTTTTAGATAAAGGTTGGAATTTTCTAAAGTGTCAAAGGATAGAATTCATGTCACCTTGTTAGCCATGCAAAGTTAGACATGCAGTCTACGCTATTCATCTGTGCTTGCCTGTAGTCATAGTTACCCTCCAGGGAATGATTCATCCCATCCAAGTTGCATGTTCTCTTTTTCTGTTACAGAGGGAGTCTAGACAACTAATTAGGCAAAATGCTGGATTTTCAGTGGATAAAGGTAAATTATACGAATCTCCAACTCTAATGAATTAGGAACCCTCGTTTCAGTGACATTTAATCATATGGGTGCTTTTACCTTACTGAGGCCCAAAATCACGGTGTGTAACATTAAGCATCTGACTGAAGTTCCTAGGTTGGGATCCTAATTTCAGTTAGGGACTTAGATGATAATGGCAAGAATGAAGGATAAAAGTCAACATTAAAAGCTGCTCAGCTGTCTTCACTCACAGTGGAGAACAAATTCCTTGTTTGTGAACTTAGGTTCATAAAATGGCAGGTCCCTGGCGTTGACACTTGAGTTGATTTTCTAAAGGTGCGTGGCGCAAATCTGACGAGATCTTTGCAGAAGTTCCTGACTTCCACCTGGGTTGGCTCAGAAGGAAATACAGTCCCGTTGCTCACTTGCAGAACAAAAGGCAGGCTCAGAGGAAAGGGCAGTGTGGTCTATGTGAAATCAGACATTCATCAATTGCTATGGGAATGTGCCAGAAATGTGGCTCTCACATGTTTTAATGTATTGTGTTTGTAGTTATGTCTGGTCTTAGAAGACAAAGATACAAATAATTGCTTCCCCAGAGAGTAAGGCTCTCACTGCACTGCCAATGATGTTGAGGATATTTTATGTTCCCTGCAATGATATGTTAAGCAATATTGCTACATCAATATCAAGACACTAGGATTTTTTTTTAATTATTATTTCCTATGGCACTCGAGTATTCTTGCCAATGTGCTCAGCATCTTTCTCCACTCAGCCATCATCATTCTGGTTCCCATTTTCTCAACTACTGTTTCTTTTTCTTTCGTATCCAGACAGTTAGTGCAGTCTTTTGTTTACATTAGATCATACATTTGTATGTATGTAGTCACTTCTGTAGTCCTTTCTTCATTATCATTATTAAAGGAATTTATCCATCCTCTCACCACTGGAAATCTGCAAAACAACCGTCTGTTTATTAAGAGAACCTCCATAAATTCATGGATGCAGTATTGGTTTCCTTGAAACCTTTCAAGGTGTCTCTCCTTTTTAAAGTTGGCTCTTTCTCTGAGAATGATTGCTACTGTCTTTTGGACTAAAACTTCCTTCTAATAATTGATTAACTGTGTTTCTGTGTCCAAGGCATATACTTATTGCTGAAATTTGTGATGTGAGAGAAAGCTTTCACATAAACTAGGTTTCCAATATGGAAGTCGCACTGGCAAATACATAAAAATGAGCAGTACACTGATCTTTTCCAAAACTAAATACAGAAGTCAGGTCTGCAACCTAATCTTCCATGAGGTTTTTTTTGTCTCATTCACACATAGCATGTTTCTACTTTCAGTGCTGGGGATGATTGCAAACTCATTTTCAGGTTTGTTTTGTTGTTGTTGTTGTTGTTGTTGTTGTCATTCTGTTGAAATCAGATGAACAGGAAGAAAAAGCCAAGCTTTTGCTACCAACCTCTTGAGAATACATTCATTATGTTTTCTGAAGCAGTCTATCTGTACATTTATACCTTTCCAGTTTTTGTTTGCTTTTTAAACTGTTTCTAGATACTAAACTATGAAATTTGATTTCTATACACTCTTGACTTCCAGATATTCATCATCTCTTCATGTAAAAGAGTTCTTACAACTGAAACAGCTTACTGGTTTTCTAGCTAGTGAAAATACATGCTATTTTTATAGCTTCTGCTAGACACTCCTGCTGCTGTCTTTTTGTATTATTGTCTGCAGAACAAATGAAGAAAGCAACCTGAACTAAGTGCTTTGCTTATTTTTCTTTAAACTTTTTGAACTTCTAAGAATAAATATTCCTGCATTGATCCTTACCATTATTTTGATCAAGAAATCTTCATAATTAAAACCCTGTGAGAGCTTTTCAGCGGTGAGGGCTAACAAAGTGATTTATTCAGCAGAACTGGTCATAGAAGGTAAGTCAAAATCTGACTGTTAGCCAAACTGAAGTCTGTGTGCTCCAGTAGCATGAGTGAGGCCAAAAAGTTCTGCCTAAGCCTGGTTCCAGTAAGAGAAGGAAGTCTAGATTGTCTAGTATGAAGGATAATTGAAATGGGATGCCTGAAACAGTACAAAAGTAAAAATATTTCCTTAATATGGATTTGGGAGTTGAGAAGATATAGCTACACACTGTTAGAGAGCTCTGAAAAGCAATTATTTTCATCTCTGTTAAAATCAAAGCACCTAAACTAACTAAGGCTCTACATTGCTTTTTTTAACCCATGCAGAACCCTGGTTTCTCACAGAACATGTTCACATGGCAGCTAGCCAGTGATCTGTGAACTGCTCGCCACACTATCATGCATGACCTATTAAAAGCAAAGTACTTTCCTTTTGGGAGGGAAGTAACTCCTTGGAAAGCAAGCCATTTTAAAGAGGACCGTGCTGGGGAAAAGAAAATAATGTATTGTAAGAGTCCTTGATCCTCCCTTTCTCCCTGTTATGAAAACCAAACCATCAACAATTCAGATTTCAGAGTAAAGCACAGTTCATAGCTATCTGCAGAATAAACTACCTGTGATTTGATATTTAAAGTGCACAGGCCTGTATTGTTCTGAAACAAGAACATCTGCAATAGTGAAGTTTTAAGCAGTTGTCACTTTTACCAACGTTAACCAAAAATAAAAAATTATATTGAACAAGGTAACTGTTTTCAATAGCCTATTGTTTCAGAATGCTCCTTATGTCAAGTATATGCCTTAAACCTTTGGGTCTGGATAGCCATATAGATAACAGAAGAGGAAAATGTAATGCTTTCATTGGTTCACTCTGTGTCGTAAGTTCCTGATGTATATCAGCTAACTCTGGATTCATGAAAAGATTTAGATGAACTTAATGGAAACAAGCTGCTTGCAATAGCTGCAAGTACTTTTAAGACTTGCCAGAGCTACTCCGGGAACTAAAACTGTTAATGCTGGCTGTCCTTCTTAATGTTTGAATTGTGATATTAACAGATCTGTATAAGGCTTCTCTAAAAAGACTTTCTGATGTCAGATCTTACACATTTACCACATCCTGTAAAGATATTATAGGTTTAGATTAAAGCCATTCAAGAAGCAAGGGATATCAGATTTTCATGGGATGTATAGGATGCAGTCCCCCACAGTATAAAACTGTACTTCAACTCTATGGTTCTGGGCTGTCCTTCATTCTCTTGCTCTTATTCTTCTTTTTCTTCTTCTCATTTGAAACTTAGTGTATCTCTCTCAAAATTCTTAGAATATGTTTCTATTTTAAATGCTGAGAAGAAAATTATTTTCTGGTTTAGTTCTAGGAGATCACACTTTCCCAGTTCATTTACTGAAGCAGTAGCTTAGATAGGAATTCAGGAGTTGTAACAAATTATTACTGGAAGATTTTTTCCATGAGAGCCATAATGTGATCTTCTTTTATATTTGGCACCACTTATATTTTCTTTTCTTTCAAAAAGTGTCTGTCTTAAGAAACTGACTAGAATGTCTGTAATGCATTTAAGTATTAGTGAAAAAAGAAGAACAATACTTGTGGAACCTTGCTGAAGGTTGTAATTTGTAAGACATGGTAAGACTTTCAATAGATTCTTTTTTAAATTTAAAGTGTTACTGAGAATGCATATTCTTATGCGTAAGTGTGGGGATTTCACTGGCTCTCCCTAATCTCACAGTAATGTGTCAATTTGGACTCAGCATGAGCAGGGGCAGGAGAAAGTTATAAGGTCATTCACAATGAGTTGGCCATTGTTTTCTGTTTTCCAATGTATAACAACTAAATTTTCTTTGTCTTGTAAGTGTTACCTTGAAAATGACATATATTCTTGCTTTATATAATACTGTTCTCTCAAACCTCCTCTGTGTTATATATGCATACGTGCACACACGTGTGTCTGCTAGAAAGTTTTCTGTTAAGATCCTCACTAGCTAAAAAGCAGTTATATATGCCACTGCAAAATACTAAGGCTGACTTACTGGTGCAAGTGAAGTTGGCAGAAGCTTCAACATTAACTTCAACAGAATGAAGTTATATAAAGCTAAGGTGAACTGCAGTACAAACTTCATGATGATGATGATCATCTCCGCTCAGTACCACTTTGTGTAGAAATCCAGTCTGCTAATTCGAGGTCCTCTGTGGGCAGCTGAAATTAATATACTTCAAAATGGAGCTTCCTATCCACCAGAGGAAGCATAAAATATAGAAGAATGTTACATAGCCTTAGCAATAGTTGGCATGCACTGATTGTCACAGTGCAGCGATGATGCATTCCTATTGGCACAACGTTTCAATAAGACTTTCATACAATGATCTAGTAGGAGCTAAGATTCCTGAATTATGTTGCCAGCTATCTGTTCACTGACTTTTCATGTCAAGTACAACCTTAGGACAACATTACATCATCATAACCACTGCTGTCTTTCAGGACTGTCCTCATTATGTCATGCCCAACTGAGCAAAAGTGACCCTTTGCATGGTTTCAAATAAAAGGGTGACCCGTATGCCTGATTTTCAGACATTTGTTTCTTCCATGCCTCTCCCACTACCCCTTTTAATTCTTGAGCTCCAAAAAGGCTTGCAGTATCCTTGCGAAATCTGAAAGGGCAAGAACTGGCTCTGGCTTTTAATTTGGGCAGATCACTAAGGACGAGTCCTTATTTCTGTGGAGGCCTGTTACTATCACTTTAAAGCATAGAGCAAGTTCCATATGAGTGACATTCTCACCTTTCACTTCCATATTTGGCAAACAGGGACAACAGTAATTCTTCCAGTCCAATCTTCCCGTGTCATCGTGAATTCACATTCTAACCTCATGAGGACAGAGGAGGCCTGTTTCCAGTGTGTTGATACAGTTTTTGGCACAATGTGGTGTTCCAGGATCTGCTGAAATCTCTAAGCATTATTGTAATATCCTTAAGACTTTTTAAAGGGTGATGAGTGCTTTTGCTAGGACATAAGAGAGAAAAGGGGTCCTCATGCTTTCTCCTTTTTCTTCACAAAAGTTCCTAAACTGTGATGATTGTCGTATTGAACTTTACTCTCATATAACCAACTTCTGTAATTTCCATTTATGTGAGTAGATCCTTTGAAAGCAGTAGACAAAACGTACATCTTAGTTAATGGATTTATGCTGCCACTAGTTGAGCAGTGCCACTAACTCGTCATATAAAATAGTATTGATTGTATGACTTGGCATGGTATTCTAGAAACTTTTTGAGGTTTGTTTTTTTTCTTTCTTTATAGAAACATAAACAAATTCACTTCCAGTTTAAAATACTAGTGCTAGGGTAATCCTTACAAAAATACAGTGACGTATCTACTAGTAAAGATTGAACCAGTCCTGTAAATGCTTAAATTAATAGCAAAGCCATCATAAAATGTCATACAGATTTTTAGATTATAATGATTTACAGCTATTCATTTAAATGTTAAAGCCCTGATCTGGCTAAAACTCACTGACACCTTGTAGGAGATAACTTGTAAGGTTTAGGTTCATTCCCTTTAACTTCTGGTCTCAACAATACAGTTGCATCAGTTCTTAGAGCAATGGAGAGGAATAGACTTCTTCAGAGACAGAGTGATACCTTAGGTATGCTAAATTGTCTTCTGCAGATCTGTCTCTCTCCATCTCATTCTTCCCTGAGGCTGGAGTACAGGATGCCTGTTTTACTAAGCTAGGTGCCTTTTTTAATTGCTTACGATTGAGAGAAATTAATTTAGTGTCAGGGTGCAACTTTTACTGGAGAAGTTATTAAAAATCAAAGTCACATTACATTCTTACTATACCTCTATGCATGGAAGCAATCAGTCTGTAGAATTACAGCTATTAAACACGCAAGCCAATAGCAATTACTTTTTTACTTATAGGTCAGAGGATTACAGACATCACATTGAAAACTAGGATGGGGGAGCACAGAGTCATGCAAGGAGATTGTAGAAAAGGTATAATTCAATTCCTAGCAAAGAATGAAGAGGCCATTTTTCATTTGCATTGACCACATCCTTCTGAAAAGAAATGTGTGTACTTCAGTTATGTTTATAATATTTCACATAGGTTTTAAAAAAAGAGGAAAAAAAAAAAAAAGTAAAGACTCTTAATATTTATCTTTTAAAGCATACAAAAAAGACTCTGAATTAGATATTTTTTTGGTTATACAGCCAGTGCCTTGAGGTATTTAAAAAGCTTGCAATGTGATATATTCCATTCTGCACTAAAAATAACATGTGAGTTCTGGGAGGATGAGATACCCTCTAGGCAGTACTATAAGCAATTATATTCGGGGCAAAAAAGCACCGATCAAAATGTCAGGACAAGCTCTTCTTTTTGCAGTTGTTTTCATGTTATTTGAAAAGAGTAGAGGATACGAAGACCTCCTGAGTGTACTTGCAGATGCATATTTTTCTGTTCTAGGCATCTGATTATCATATCATAAATGTATATGTTGGGTCTGTTTTCCAGCCCAACCATGAAAACATAATACATATTTTTGCTCTCTAGTACCAGCAGCCTATATGATTTTAAATCTACACAGACACACACAAATGTGCAAACAGTTTCAGAATCATAAAAGTTTTCCTCCATTTCAGGTCCTGCAAATACCTTTGTTACATATGCATATGTGAATGCAGGTGTACACACACACCCACACACAATAACTTGTCAAATACACAGTTTTTCAAAGTGCCCTGATTTTTACAGGTTGCAGAATGACAACAGATCCCTTTTAAAATCAGGCCAATTTTATGTAAGTGCTGAATATATTCCCAAAGCTTGAAAATGTGTGTGTATGCCTTATAAGAATATTGTCCTTTAAAAAAAAAAAATAATCCTTAACAGCTCCAATAGTGCCTCTAATGAGCTTTCTTATGTTTAATTATTTTTTTCCTCCCTGACAGGGCATATTTTAATTCCACAAGATTATTTTATCCATTGTCAGTAATGAAATGGTGTGAAATAACTGCATATCTTGTTAGTAATGGCAATGGACTGTCCTAAGAGAGCAAGTCCTACTAGAGACTTATACTTCGGTGACCCAAGTATATTACGTTAAAATGTAAGTCCTTTCAGGCCTCTGCCCTAAAATTACTGCTATTTAAGTGTGATGTTGCTTGATATGTGAGATGATGGTCACTGACATCAGAGGAAGGCCTTCTGCAGCCCTAGGATAGCTTCTGGTAACCCTGGCTGGTGGGAAGAAGCCAGAGAGTGGT
>NW_010317164.1:14370-17271 GCF_000700745.2 Antrostomus carolinensis | reverse complement strand
TAAAAGAATACATATAAATATATATAAAAGAAGAACCTTCCTGCCTGTGAATTGGTACATACTTCCAGCCAGATCCAGGCGGTGAAACTATGTTCCCAAATGCCAAATCCAACAATAGATGAGCCATGTGTCAACCACATCACCTTTTTATCTGATAGTTGTTTATTAAGTGAAGACAGAATATCTGTTCCGGAAAAGCAAGCCACCTGCTGCCAAACAGCAACCTTCACTCTGCCACAGATAAATGTGTTCTCAGCTAATTTATGCTAATGCTCTACTTCAAGTTACACCGCGCTTGCCAAATTTTGAAAGAGCAGATTTCTCAGCGCTACAACACAAGCCCAGAGAGAGTCACCCCCTCCTCTGATGGGGCCATAAACACCCAGTGATGGTCACAGCTCCCTTGGAGCAGCTCTTGGCCAGGTCAGAGAGGCCAACCTGAGAGCATCCACAAAGGACTGGGCCCAGGTTATTTGGGACAGAGATTTGGGATGTTTGGTTCACAGAGATGGTGAACTCCTGTTAGCCCATCTCCATCTGCAGATGTAGGTCTCGGGTTTATCCCCATTGCTCCCAACAGCTTCACCGCTCTGGTGCGTGGGTCCCTCTCAAGCCACCCAGCACCTGATCCACACTCTGATTTCAACAACCATCTCTGCAAGCAGCCCATGTTCCTGAGGAGGGACGAGCAGGGGCAGGAGCGATTCACCTGACTTACAATCAGCCTTGGCATCTCCATGGCAACTCCAGCGGATGCTCCACTCCTAACAGCTCATAAGGAACCGCGACACTCATAAGCAGCCATCCCAATCTAGTTCTGTCTTGGTCATCTCCAAGGGGGCAAGAGGATAATGCAGAAGAAATTAATCAGAGGCATCGAAACTGCTTTGAATAGCATAATTGTCATGACAATTCCTCTGGATTAAAATTAGTCTGTTCCTTAAAATGCACCATATTTCTTCTGTCTCTCAGTTTTTGCTCTGCTACTGCTGCTCACTGATGCTCGGCACACACGTCCTGGTTTCACTAGGATAAAGTTAATTTTCTTCTTAGTAGCTAGAATAGCTGTGTTTTGGTTTCAGTGTGGGATTATGAGAAGAATGTTGATAAGGTACTATCATTATTAGTTGCTGCTGGAAGCCCAAGGTCATTGTGTTTGGGTAGTTTGCAGGTGCAAAGTGGGGGAAGCACAGTAATTGCTTCCATATCCAAATGACTTTTGGATTGCTTCCATATTCAAAATTGGTATTTGGATGTGCCAATGAGATACTCCATATCATATCATGTCATGTTCAGTACATTAATCAGGGTTGACCAGAAATCGGGGGTATTCTCTTCAGGATCGCTTGGGCTAGCTCTTCTGCGATTGTGGTTTTGGTTCCGTGTTTGTCTTGGCTCCAGGATCTCTGGCTGGGGACAGGCAGGTGGTGAGACATTGCACTGTGCATCACTCAGTTGTACATTCTATTATTACTGTTATTATTATTATTTTATTTCAATTAGTAAATTATTTTTATCTCAACCCACGAGTTTTCTTACTTTTACCCTTCCAATTCTCTCCTTGCTCCCTGGGGGTGGGGGGAGAGTGAGAAAGTGACTGTGTTTGGCTGCAGCCAAAGGAGTGAAACCACCACAACACATCCGTGGAGGAGGCTGAAGGGGACCAACCGGGGCTGTGCTGTGCATGGGCTCACTGTACCAGAACTGGGCTTCACTGGCAGGATGTGAAAGACTCAAGGTGCAAGCATGGCAAATCCAACATGGTTAATCTAGTGCACCTTTCAACTGCAGCACATCGGAGGGAGAAGCATCGGAAAACCTGCTGGAGATTTTTTTTTTTGCAGTAAAAAACTAAAACCAGCTTCATTGTAAGATATATAAGAGTCCTGACCTTAACTTCAGCTGGGCGCACATCACCTCAAATCCCCAACCTTCACCTTTTCTGAAGCCTTTTGCAGGTGGCTGATCGTGCTGTAGTAACACCTGAGAGATTTTTATCTTTCCAGCTAAGTGAAAAGTGTATTTTTCATGCACAAGGTGCTGGGCAGCTCTCCCCAGGGGCTGTGCTGCTGCAGGAGAGGTTTGCACCCTGACCTCGGGGTGAGAATACACCTGACACTGCCCAGACACCTGCTAGAGCAGGTGATGTCCCACCTCACTGCTGGACACATCACTGGGTATCACTGGGCAGGATTGAGCCCCTCACCGCTATTCAAGAGCCAAAAGGCACTTCCATCTCATGGCTCACATCCTACTCACCCCTAGTCTCTGCTGCTGTGGTGGGAGCTCTCCCCCACAGCCCCTCCAGCTCCATGCACCAGGACATCAGGGACAGCAAATTTTTTTAGGGTTAATGTGTTTGCATTCATATTCCAAGCCTTGCTTTCACATCTATAACTCATTTTCCAACATCTTCAAGCAAATTTCACACTGTTGGAAAAATGTCAAGGGTTTAATCTCATATGTGTGATATTTACTGATGCCACTAGGGAGAGAGATGATCATATCTTCCACTTCCCATCATGTTTCTTACCAGAGTGAAAACATATCAGGAGAATTCACTGGGTTTCGATATACTTGGTATATGCAAATTAACATAAATCAAACTATCTGAGGAGTGCAGACAAATAACTTTGCATATAAGAGACCCAAGGAAGAGTTTACACGATCAAAAGCTTATCTGTTTTTTCCAGATGTATTAGATGGTCTTGGGGTACGTGGCTTTGCCGACAAGCACTGCCACAGCTGTATTTTAACTGCATTAAAGAGCAGGACCTGAAGCCAAGGACCAGCCTCCCACAAGCCTTATCCTTGGCATCACCTGGATTAGGAGTGGAATTAAAGAGAGCAGGACAAAAAGGCAGATGGATGAAACCTACAGTGCATCAATACCGGGACTTT
>NW_010317164.1:13927-14342 GCF_000700745.2 Antrostomus carolinensis | reverse complement strand
AAAGATTCCTCTAAATCCACAAGAAATCCAGAGAAGGTTTTCACATGCAGCAGAGAGGTCGGTGGCAATCTCGTGCCACAAAACAAAACAAGCAGAATGAAGCAAGCAGCAATGTTGTGGTGTTTTCCCCTGGCTAGCACTGAGCTAGCCTTTGGCTAGCAGCCTAACACAGCCATTTGCTCAATCCCCAACCCCCTGGGGGACAGGGGACAGAAGTGGGGGGCAAGGGTAAAGGAGACTTGTAGGGTTAGATAAGAACAATTTAATAATTGAAATAAAATGAAACTTAAAATAATACTGATATTAAAATAATAATTATAATAATAATTAAAAAATATGCAAATGAGTGATGCCCAGTGCCATTGCTCACCACCCGCCGACCAAGCCCGGCCCGTTCCCAGATAATGATCCCGGA
>NW_010317164.1:0-13840 GCF_000700745.2 Antrostomus carolinensis | reverse complement strand
CATGGATCTCCTGCCCATGGGGGACAGGAGATGGAATAGCCCCTTGGCAGAGCCAAATGCCCATGGAGCTGATTCATTTCAATATTCCTCACCCTCCCCTAGGTCTTGCAATTGTAGACTAACAAAACACAAAGTCCTTCACTTCTAGTGACAAAAATGCAAATATACGTATGTTATCAACCTTTCTCTCATAACAAATCCCAGCTGAAACCATGAAGGAGCTCAGGGTGCCCAGTTTCGGAGGGAGCAGGGATGGGCTGTGGGTTGGAGCCCCACCACTCTCACAGCACCTGGGCAGCCAGGCCCGCACCACTCCGCATCCTGGGCAGCATGGAAAGGCTCCAGCTAAGCCCTTTGCTGTATTAAGCCCTTTTCTCTACCAAGAATATAAATGCTCTCTTTTAAAGCTTGGGGTGTGGTGAGCAGAGGAAAAAAAGCCCAATCTTTGAATTTTGGTCCTAACCTGACCACCTGCAAACCCCGGGCTGGGTAGGAGGCAGGGATGGGGCTGCAGTGCCCACGGCAGAGAGGACAACCCATCGCTGAGTGGAGAGAACCAGACATGTCAAATGTCATCCCAGCCGGCCAATTCCAATACCCACAGCACTGCCAGGAGGCCTCCTGGGCCTGTGGATTAAATTCAGCTATTATTAATGTATGATATTCTGCTCATCCCCAAATATCAATCAATATTATTGACTTCAGTAAATTTTGCTCTGAGCCTATAACTGTAATTTAATTTTGCCCAGACTGAAAAAAAAAAAGCAAATCAACAAAAAAACAAACAACCAAATCCCCCCCTCCTCAAACCCCCCCACTCTCTCTGCATGAAAGCAATATTCCTAAGGCTTCATTTTGGAAAGACTTTCGGATCTCAGAAATAGTACTTGAAGTGTTTGTGGCAAGGAATATGCTTAATTAGATTCACGTCTGAGAAGTCCCCAGCTGTTCTGCAGACAAACAGAAATATCTGAGATTTCTTCCAGCTCTGTGGAGACACAGAGATTGGCTCCTCTCCCTGTTGCCCCAGTCTGAGAGATCTGCACGTATTATTATTATCTGGTGCTGTTTCAGACAATACAAGATGCTACACAATCTCTAAGCACAGAGCAAATATTCCAGCATTTTGTTTCATGATTACTTCCACCCTGTTCGCTACAGCATCTGAAAAATTCTTTGCTATTTTTTTTTCATGTGAAAGGCTTTCTGGAAGTTGGACATAACATGTATTCATTATGAAATGAAAATACCTCATGTGTTCAGGATGGAAAAAAAAGAAAAAAATCCCTGGCTTTCAAGAAAGCTTTGTGAGCTTATTAAAAACAAGAGCGCTCGTTATGCATGTCATTCTGCCAAATGAAAAATTCCCTCTTCTCTTCTCAGGCTTGTAAGCTGCTTTGTGTGTTCAAGACATCTCTTTCCAGTGTCCAGCACATTTTCATGGTTAGTCAAACTTGGAATAAAATATCAGCTGCCTTGTAACAGCAGAAGGGGACCGCAGAACAGCCACACCTCAGCTCCATCGTCATCGGAAAGGGATCCTGGGGAAGCCACTGGCAACAACGCCCTCCCAGCCCTCGGACCTTGGGAGCAGACCCCTGTGCTGCAGGGAACCATCATATCCAAACCACGCGTCTGGGGAGAAGTTGGAACAGGAACCCTGTGCCAAAACCACAGCTGGCCATAAACACCACAGCTCGAGAAGCAATGAGCTGTGACCGCTCCCAAAATCCACATCCCCGGGGCACCGCGGTAAATCCAACCACATGCGGAAAGACGCAGTTTGGGAGCTCCAGCTCTGGCCACGATTCCCAGGCCCATCTCACCAGCCCGGCTGCTTTCCCCTTCTCTTCCTTTCTCCCTATCATTCACTCCACCCATTTTTAGAGGTCCCAGCCCCAGCCCCACTCCTGGCTAATGCTTTGAGGCAAAGCTACAGTGCACAGTGGGGTGGTGAGTGGTAGGGGTTGGTCCTCCACTGCCTCCTTTCCTCTAATTTCTCCTTCCACCCCTTGAACTTCTCACAGCCCACCCCACCACACGGGCTGGCCCAGGAAGAGGTGCAGGGAGGCACTGAGCAAATCAGGCAACTGGACATCACGCATGGAGAAGCCCAACTGAGCATCTTGGCACAATCGGCTGCCGTGCTGCTGGGCACAGTCCTAAGCACGTGGTGGTCTGGAATTGTAGCTCTTACCAAGGTTTGTCCCAAGGTGTTGGGTTGGATACACAGTGGAGCATGAAGTCAGGAGAGCATCAAACACTTGAGACCTTTGGGAAAGTGAGGCTAATCTCTCGCTGCCAGAGCTACCCACAACGGGGAATCTCCGGGTCCTGGTGACACACGTTGGATAAGGAATATCACCCCAGACCCTCTGGTGCTTGGGCTGGACCTGATGGTGAACAACACATATTGCAAGGATCAGACATCAGATTAGCAAAGCATACCCGTGGAGATCACCTCCAGCAGACAATGGAACAAGTCAAGGCTCTAATTGGTCAATTATTTAAAAAATAACTTATTTTGAGAAAAAAAAAAGACTTCCAGAGGGAGAAGGAGAATTTTTGAGGTAGCTGGAAAAAACTGCACAGAGCAGCTCAATCTCACACATCATCGAGATTTCCCTCCCCACCCAAGGAGGGCCACACACCGCTGGCAAACACCCAGAGGTTTTCCCAGAACTGGGATAATTTGTTCCCAAGGGGCAAAGCGATTCACCCAGCATGGCTGCAAATCTCTGCATTTCATCTCACAAAGGATGAGATGAGTAAGAGCAACTACAAGGACAAACAAACACTTCAGGAGCTTTGCAGAGCTGCTCTCAGCAGCCAGCAGTAGCATTCCTTATCCCTTAGCCACCCTGAAATGGGACCTCTCGGTCTCCCTTGCACACTACAACCAGAGTCAGTCTGTGGTGGCCTCAAGTTGTGACCAGGGAAGTATAGATCAGATCTGAGGAAGAATTTCTTTACTGAAAGGGTTACCAGGTATTGGAACAGGGCACTTGTGGAGTCCCCATCCCTGGAGGGATTGAAGAGTTGTGTAGACATAGTGCTGAGGGACATGGGTTAGTTGGGGCCTCGTCAGTGTTGGGTTCATGGTTGGACTCGATGATCTTAAAGGGCTTTTCCAATCCAGGTAATTCTGTGACTCTGTGTGGTGGCATCTGGGCAGGGTTGGTAATCTGGGATGATCCAGTCCTGGATCCCACAAGCCTCATTTGCTATAGCAGATACCATTCTCCATGTGGATTATCTGCAAGGTTCTCTCTTTCCCCCAGTTCTTCATCCCCATTTATCTTACAAGCAATTAAGACTGTTTAAGAAGATGATCACTTTAGACTTTGAAGCTTTTTTCTCTGATCTGACATGTTTGTTCCTTCAAATATTGTGGCATCCTGGATTTTTTCTGTTTCAGTAACAGGCTGGTAATTGTAATTAGTTTTATCATGGTGGAAATTCAAAAATCTGCTCTGAATGCTTTCCTTTGAATCTGGTTGAAAGGCACTTTTTGAGCTGACAATCATTCTGACTGTAGTTTGTGAGAAAAACTCAAATTTTAAACTTACGGGAAAGGTTCATTTTACTGCAGGGTTGAGAATCCACTGTCTCAGAGCTCAGTGGCATCACGAGGTGCTAGCGAGAGCCAGAGCAAATATTTCTCTGGGCTTCTACTTTCATGCAGTATGTTTTAGATTACACTTAAGTGGATTCAGGAGAGGAAGCTGGGGGTGGTGGGAGGGAAGGATGTGAGTAGGTAAGAATGAAAGGAGGCAGCGCATGGAAAAATGGAAGGAAATGGTCAGCTAAAGAAAAAAAATGATGCACAGAAAAGGTGAGGTACTGGCAGGGTTGAGAGTAGATCGTAGAGAAAGCTCAGAGTTTTATGTACCAGACTGAATAGATAAGGATAATAAGGAAATATATGAGGATAATGTATCCAAGGATTGCTGCTCGGCACCTCAGGAATGGCTGCGAGTCACTAGAGGTGGGATGGAGAACACAGGAAAATGGGAATGAGTGAGAGGAAAACACCAAGAAGGTGCTAAAAATGTTAAAAGATGTTGAAATGGCCAATATACAGTTCAAAATATTCAATATACAGTTCCAAACATTCAAAATATTTCCTTCATGTTTGGACAACTCTGCAGCAGGAGAGCAGCAGTGGAGGAAAGTGCCCTGGAGGAAGGAGGTGGCCAGGCAGAGGCTCTGCCCGGCAGGAAGCTGGTGCTGGGCTGTGGTGGCAGCAGGAGCCAGCCAGGGCTCAGGCTCTGCACAAACCAGTTCCTTCCACCCTCCTCTCTCATTCCAGCGGGTACCAAACCTGGCTGTTGGGAATTTGTGTTGGGCAGTGAGTTACCTTGCACCAGGAGAAGCTAATCCTCTGTATGAGACTTTCCATAGTTGATGTGTCCTCTTCTGCCAGCCAGAACATGCTGCTTCTTTCGAGGATGAGATTGCTCTGCCCTCCAAATAATTTCCATGGCAATATGCTGAAAGCAATATACATATGGCAGCCTGCAGCACCCATGGAGTGCTAGTGGGACGTACTAGCATATATGAAAATAAAGAACTGAATTGAGCATGAACCTTCACAGTCAGATTCTCAGATGGGCGAGAGCAAGGGCAGCTTTGCAAAACAGCAACCAAGGGCAAGGCTGCCTCTAACTCTGGGGATAATTGTCATGGAAACTACAAGTAAAGTAGCACAAAACATAAGTAGGTATGAAAAAGGTAGCTGAAAATAGCTGTTCCAGGAATGTTTCTTTGCAAAGGTTCTAGAAATTAAGTCAATTGAATAAACAGTTTAGTAATTTTAGATATTCTTGGAAAATTGATTTTAGAGGGCAAAATGGGACAAACCAGAAAATTATGGTTCAGCAAAAACTCCAGGAGAAAAAAGCTCTGAGAGGAAAATTAATGCAAAGAAGACTCCTGCAAGCGTTATTATATACATACCTACATATGTATAGGTAGATAAAATCATGTGTGTGCGTGTGATTACATAGATACAGTATAGTGTGCATATATAGTTATACATATAACTACAGAGAGTATATACAGTGTGTATATACAATGTACTCTAGGTAGTTACATCTATAACTGTACATGTTGGGCAGTGGGTTACCTTGCACTAGGTGAAGCTGATCCTTTGTTTTGAATTAAGCACGAATTTAACATTTGCATTTAACATGAGCACTGAATTTAACATGTTTAGCTTATATACATAACTATAGATATACTACTGAAAAAGAAAATACTGGAAAAAAAAAGTACTGAAAAAAGACAGCACAAAACAGATACTTCCTGAAGACAAGAATGAAGACAAGAATGTTTCTCAGAGGTTAACTCTGCTGAAGTCCAAGGTCTTGAGCAAGAAAGCAAGTTGTTTGATGAGTTGACCAGTGGATAAATGGCATCTGACCAAGGATGGCTATGACCTGAAAATACATACCGAGGGTGAGACTTAGCCACCCAACAGCAGAATGGATAGGTGCCAAAGAGCTGAAATCATCAGAAAATGCATGAAACGGGGAGCTCAGCGTGTCTGCAGAGAGCCCCAATGGGTGGAAAGTGGGGGTACAGCCTCCAGCCAACTGGGATGTATTCTGCAATTAACAGCAAGCCTTTGATGGCCACAAACCAGGACACCTTTGTCTCTGCTCAAGAGAGCAGCAAACTGCACTTCACACAGCGCCTTTTCTTTGCTGTGAGGAGCCCCTCCCTGTGCCAAACGGCCAGTGGCACATCCAGGGTTATTCTTTGTCTGCTGCAGCCTGCCCGGCACTAACCAGGTATTCACAAAACACCATCGAGGCCCAGGCTGCTTTATTTCTGAGCGGTTACAACACAGAGACACCAAAAGGAACTAATTACACAGGGTTTTTTACTCAATAATGTCAAATCACAGCTGAAGAAGATTAAATATGCAACCAAAAGTTACCTACGCTGCCGTAATACCACTAATAACACTAGCATTTATAGAGGGCTAAATCATGCTTTCCTTGCTTGAGGCCCTTCTCTCTGACCTTTGAAGGTCTGATCTTGAGCTGTGATGTAAATCATCTGGAGTGTTTTCTTCACCTCTACTGGATGAAGGATATTCTTACTCTGAGAAAGCAGGGTTAGTCTTCTAAACAAAAGAAAGACAGATACTGGAGGTACTTGGGCATCTCAGTTCTCTGTTTCCCAGAGTCACTCAAGACACTTCTGTGCAGCAGCAAAGCAGCTTCCATCAGCTGAGGAGCACCCTTCAGCACTGCACACAGAGAGGGACTCTCAGTTTCAGATTGGTTTGAATGTTCTGCACGCTTATTAAATAAAAATCCCTAAAGTAATAATCCAGCTATTTTCACCCAAACTGAAGTTTCTCAGGCCAGCAACCGGTCCATTAATAAAACTGTAACACTGAGGGTGATCAGTGCCCGGCACAGCGTTGTGAGTGTGTACCCTCACATCCCACTCGCTCTGGGACTCGTAGTGCCCTGAGGAGAAGGAAACAAGAGCAGCTTCTTCAGTTAAATTGATGTTCAAGCCAACAGGCATTAGGCAGATGCTCTCCAGGTACTTCTGCAGCAATGGCCAGAACTACATTCCCATATGTCTTAGAGAAGTACCTTGCCCTGTGAACTTAAGTAGGATGTTCAGACTGCATCTGCTCCACCACTGGGTTTATTTTAAAAGACACGATGTTAAAACATGGCACTGGTGTTTGCATCAAACATGACTTCCCTTGGTTAATAAATGTGTGCCTGGTTTGCTACAAGATCTCAATAGAAGTTGTACAACACGTCTCAGCCAAGCGCTTTTCTTTGCATGATGTGAAAATGACTCGTCGCTATAAAGAGTGAAAAAAAAATAAAAATGGGGTTGTGTGTTTGAAAAGAAGCTGTGGAAAATACATCAATATTTGTAATTACAGCAGCAGCTGCTGCTCTGCCAGCAGTCACAGATGAAGGCTGCTTTCCTATAGATCCCATACCCCTTCTCCCCACTTCACCCCCATCCCCACCACGGCAATACTTACCTCTTCCTATGTGCCTCAAGCCTATATATTTCCCATCCCTCCATGTAGCTTGTGATGGCCACACAGCAGTCCTTGCTGCTGGCCACGTTCCCTAAACACCAGGAAAAAAATAAAAATAAAAAAAAAAAATAAAAAAGAAAGCAAAAGCATTGCTAGGATGGGGCACTGGGATAAGGGGGTTCCAGGGCAGGACAGCACGGGTGAGACAAAACAGCTGATCCTCTCCAGTTTGGGTCTGCCCTACCTGACCTGCACATAACTTCAAGGAGTTAGATGTTATTGAGAGCTCACGACATCTACCAGATTTGCTTCAAATTAAGCAAGGGGTTCAAATCCATTAGAGCACAGAAAAAGACTGATGGGCAGAGGGTATAATCGCATGAGACTATTGCCTTAGAAAAAGAGGCTTAAAAATATCATCAAAGGACAAAAGTCACTAAGGCACCACAGGGCAGGCTGACAGGGCTGAGCTAAGGAGGAAAGTGGAGTAACACCCCAGAGGACTGAAAGATTTCAAGTCCTTGCTCTCCATTTCAAATTACCTCAGTAAAGTGATAACTATCACATCAACTGGCCAACAACCTGAGGATTTAAGGAAGCTTTTTGCTACCAGGACATGTAAACCCAATGAATTCCAAACAGATGGATTATTTAGAGATCACATTATATGCATTATAACCAATATACAGATTACAGAGGGGCTGTTGCAAGGAGGAAGATATAATTGTCAACATGTGAAAACCCTCCAGTTTGGACAGAGACTGGGCAAGAGTAATCAGCACTTCTTAAAAGTCTTAGAAATGTAGTGAAAGAGCTGAAGTGTGTGTAATTACCAGGGAGAGGCATTGTAGCAAAGCTGATAAAGTTAATTATATAGTACAGGAGCATTTTTAGTTGATGTGGTAGTAATCATAGTCAACAGAGAGGTGCCCAGCAGAAGGAACCGCATACAATAAAAGCGATCATGTGGTGAGTGTACAGCACAAATTACCTAAAAAACAAAGGCAGACACAGACACACAGCTGGAGCTGACAAATCTTAATAAAGATTTGTGGATTTCTACATGCAATAGGATACTTTAAAAAGCAGCAGACCTTACCCCATGGATGGTACCCCCCCGAAACCTGTCACATCAGTCTGGAGGAGGTATCAATATTTGTGCTCCATGTAGGGAAGCAAGGGCCAGATCCAGCACCAGCCTGTGACAATATTAACATCGTTTGTCACAGGAAACACCGGTTATGTCCTGGATGCTGCTGCTGTGTATGAAACAAAGGCACCAGCGGGTTGGTCTAGAGTAGCAATTTTCTGAAAGTAAATCTGTACTTAGGAAAAAAGACCCAGTAAATAGACCTCACTTTGCAATCCAGGCGCACAGGCTGCCATTTCATACAGACCACTCGACGTCTGCATCCACCAGTCTGCATTAATAACAGGTGGGCTGGAACACAGGACCTGAGATACAAGGTTTAAGCATAAACCATTTGCATGTGTGTGTTTATTCATCTCTACAAACATCTTTTCAGTGTCTCTTGGTTTGACAACAGGACAGACAAGGTGCATGACTTCGCTTCCCCATGCCAGTGGTGATCTCTCCCACTCTCCATGACAGATATTTCCCCAGGAGCCGTCTGTCTCTTCACGTATGTTTTTGTGGCACCAAATACAGCGGGTTCTCACCTGTTAAAAAAAAGCTTCCCCCCAAGATTTCCTGAAGCAGTGGCATTAAATCAACCCAGGGCTGCTGCAGGTACAGGGTGAAGGAAGAGGCTCCCCCACTGTCCCATCCCTACCTGCCAGTTTGATTTCTCATGGCCGTTAGACACTAATAGCTTTCCAGGTCTCTAATTAATGATGCGGTTTCATCCTGTCTTCCCAGGGTAATAAACTCCCCCTAACGTGGCTGCTTGTTGGAACACCCCGATTAAATGCCGTAAAAGACTTAATTTGGGGACTGTGTGAAACGTTGTCCTTCAAAGCATCCTGATGCGCTAGTGGGGAAGGATTTCTTGATTTGAAATTATGCAGATAAATAAATAAAAGACACTAATTGCTGTGAAACAGATACTTGGCTAATCAGATGCAATTAGCAATATAGAGAGGGTAACAAAACAACATCAGGGAGGTCAAGAGACACAGAAATCCCACTCCAAGGGCATTTTCCGACTGTCCATACTCGTGTTCCGGCACTTGTCTAACGGCAGCTGGCCAGCGGAGCTGCGCTGGCAGAGAGGGCTTGACCCTGTGCCTTTCACTCCTCGGTAATACAGACCATAATTTCTGAGAGCCAGACTCCCAGAGACAAGAGTCATATCTATGCCAACAATAATTACTCATGAAAAGAGATCGCTTCTAGGAGCTTATTGGGAAGAAATCAATGCCTAACACCTGTAGGTTTCTGTAGTGTAGCTGTGAGTATGGCTGTCAATACTTCCACCACTGAAAGATGAAGAACAAAGGCAGATGTGACCCAAGTGTCATCTTCTCCAAAGTTAAGTTAAAACAGCCCTGCAAATGAAACAAACACACTGGCCTTGAAGGACCACAGCAAGGTAAGAAAGCACAATTGTTATTACTGAGGTGAGTCTGTAGCTCACAGCGCGATGGCTGAGCACAAATTGCTCTTTGTTACAGTGTGGAGACATCAACCAGCTCCCAGGACCCTTCACGGCTTTCGCACGGGGAAAGCAAAGTCACTGAGCAACACTTGGGTCCAGCTGGAGCCCTGCCATGGATCTGCATCTGCTGTCAGAGGATGCTCGCTGTGCTGGGGTGGGCCTTGTCTCTGAAGCCCTGGAGAGCTAGGTAGTGTCACAGGACCTCTTTGGAGAGGAAAGCAGAGCACTTCTGTGACCTGCTGCTGGCAAGTGCCATGTACCCTGAGGTGATGTGAGCTTTCTCTGAACACACTGCAGGACCATAAAGGAGCGTATCACTGACCACCCCTTTCTTACACATCCCCTGCAGAGCTGCCAGTCGCAAATGAAAAGCCCAGCGGTCCTCGTCCAGCACCAACTAACGACAATCACCTGCCAGCCCCCCATTTCCCGAGGGCAAAACAAAGGGGCTGTGGGGAGAGGAGTCCCCGCACCCAGCAAGGCTGGATGAGCTGGTGACAGCCGGGGTCCCCGCTCCATCAATGGCACTTGTAAGTGAAACACTTGGACCCTGACGCTGCCGGAACAGCAGCTCCCTACAAGCAGCAACTCGGTGTCCGTCCGGACACAGGAGCCTGGACACCAGGCGGTGGCTGGGGAGGGGACATGACAGATTTCAGGCGGTCTGTCCCTGTTGTGCCCCTGCAGATGACTGGTGGTCTCCAAAGCTCTGAGTTAGCCTTTAGTGACAGTAGGGTTCCACTGCACGCTGGGGGATAAGAACACTGCCCAGCAAACCACACAGCAGAGCCAGCAGTTAGAGACACAGCGCAGCTACTGCTCTGAAACACTGTCACCTTGTGGCTGCGCCGCCGCAGCCGGACACGCCGCAGCCCATGGGCCTCGCTGGTCACCGGGGTGGCCTGGGCACAGCTCTGAGCAAAGGGCTGGCCAGGACATGACAAGGAGCAACCTCACACAGGCAAACGAGGAGCCACCCTGTAGCCTCTGGGTAGTAACAGCTGTTACTGGGGAAGGCAGAGCTCTGGAAATCTGGATTTACACTTCCAGCTCCATCCCATGGTTGCAAAAATGAGGACAAGGAGAGGGTGGCATCAGCCGGGGTGCCGGTGATCACCTGCAGCTGTCAGGAGCATTGACTATGCGGGATGTGCCCACTCGGGAACTGCCCCATGTGCAGGAGCATCGCTGGGGAGGGCACGGGGTCTGCAAAGCCAACGCGTCTGTTCTTCTGAGACAGCGCAGAGCTGCCAGAGCCTTTGATTGAACAAGCGGACAGGAGATCTCCACCCCCTGCAAGAGGAGTGCAGCCATCAGCTACACGAAAGGCAACGCTGAGAGCAGAGCAATGGCAAATACCACTATACTTTGTGATTTTTAAGCTTGACTGCATAGCTAGAGGGGCTGACAAACCTGTCCCGTTCCAAAACCGTCATCAGGCAGCAAAGTCCTCCTTGGATGTCCTGGATGCCACCAAAGCCACTTGTGGGGTTAGTGGGAGCAGAAGGCTGCAAGGACCAGTGTTTTGTGGGTGCAGAGGCGTAGGGAGGTGCTGAGGAGCTCCTGCCAGCTGCTAAAGGGGCTGGTTCCTACTTTCAGTGAATAACCAGGGTACATTGTGCCATTCAAACAACCTGCAGCGTATCCGTACCGTCCCTCTTCAAGGCAAAGCGCAGCATTAGAGTCACCAGGAGGCAGCTCAGAAGCCTTGCTGCATCTTGCCGAGAAGGAAACAATCATTTGAGGTCCATTTTGAAACAAAAAGTATTTATTCATTTGGGTCCTTTTGAATGCTGTAAGGCCAAGTGAGAATTACAGTCACTACGAGGCCTTATTTCTTCATATAAATATTTGCAATATAAATATTCTCTCTGAATGCCCTTTCATGTTTAGCAGGGAACGTCATGTGCATGTAGCCAGCTCCCTTGCTCCCAGTTATTCCTTAAATATACATAAATATGAAAATGTGGGCAAATGCTTACAGACAATACATGCTGGAGGTTTTTAATTAACTAGTGTTTCACATGGTTACAAAACAAAGCACAACATTTTAACAATAACTAAATCCAGGAAAATTAAAACTCATCTTTTGTACTCTTCTCACACCCAGCAACTTATTTTGGGGCTAATTAAAAAGTAGCAAATCCAGAAAAGGGAGAATGAAAAACTTTTTCTCCCATAGCACATAACAAAACTGTGGCTTTCACTGACACGATGTGTTGTGAACACCAAGGATGCAGTGATGTTAGCAGGGCGTGGGTGTTCCCACACACAGTAAGAATGGCCAGAGCTATAACAGTTACGAACGATGTGAATTTTGGAAGAGGGGCAGACCTCCAGCTGTGGTTGCAAACTAATCTTGATTAGGGATTAGGAAAAGAGCTAAGGTGACAGCCAGGTTATCTGCTTACAAGGGAGCTGCACGTACTTTCCATCTTCCACCCAGTGCTGGAGAGACTGGCTGCAATCTGGACCTTGGAGCTGATTCACTATTTTTTTACTTCTTTAATTTTTGTGAGCTAATCCCAGCTCAGCAACTCACACGAGTAACGCTCACCCACGTGTGCAGTGCCCGAGCGTATGAAACATCAGCCCCTGTTAGCAGAAAAAACCCAACTGTCCTTTTCTTCCTAAACAAGGCACACTAAGAATAAACAGCACACCACAGCGCCGGAGCACACTGCCCAAGAAATACAGCCGGGGACAAGATTCAAAAGGAAAATATGCAAGAGGTCTCAAAGTGCCTGTCATAAAAAAAAAAATCTAATTAATAGGTCTCTGAGCAAATGCAAAGGCCAAGAGGCAAATAAGATAAACACTGCTGCAGAAGATCTACGGGCAGCTCTCTGCAAAGCATCAAAGCAATTCCTTATCGTGCAATCAATACAAACGAGATTGCAGCTCAAAAAAAGAAACAGAAGACGCACACACAAAAAGACAGCTCCTAAAGAAACAAAGGAACTGCCCGACTGAAAACACAGATTCTCCTTTATTCTAAAACACTAGAACTACAAGCCAACAACATTAAATAAAGCAAAAAACAAATCAGAATCAGCATAACAATATCAGCACTTATCAGAATGCAGCAGATAACAGTTCCTGCCAGTAAACTTCTAAATAATTCACACCCAATATAAAGAAGCCAATCTCAGGAATACACGGTGCCAAAACAGTTCAGAGAACAGTTTCTCCCGTGACCTCAATGAAAAATCCAACACCAAAATAGAGGCACCAGCAAAAAGTGTTGCGTTTAAAGCTCAATTACAGCAAAAGATGATTTAAAACCAAAAAGGTGATGACAGCCACCTATGAGGGCCACCCATCCCCGCTGCCACCTGCCCACAGGTGTATCTCGGCTCACCAGCACCAAGGGTGAGGGCACTTCCCAGGAACACGCCCCAGCCCTTGGTACCGGCACTGAGGTCAGAAAAGATAAAGAGAAAGATATTTCAGAAAGAGTCAGAGAAATGTTATGAAAAGCCAAATGAAAAGTACATTGTAACGTGGGCCAGAGTCGGGAGTGATGCTCCCCCCAGCTTGGATAAGATACAACCAAACATGGGGTTTAAAGCACCTTTTATTTCCTTTCTGCTTTTCTGAGCCACAGGCGTGCCCTGTGGGAACATATTCCAGCTTTTTCCTGTCACTATAAAGGCTACAAACCTACCTTTTTTTTATTACTTTATTTTTTTTCCCCCCAGCAAAAGCTGGGATCCCTTTTCAGAGTCTGTCCCTACCTTGAGTTCAGCCCTCTGAAAAGCCACGTTCACACAGCTGAGTGGAGCAGGCCCGAGCTGGGGGTCAGCGCGATCCCACCGGGGCTGCAGGGGGAAGGCAGGTGGCCCCAGGCATGGCTCGGGGGCACCGGAGGAACCCCTGGGCAGGGACCTGAGCCCCGGGCCCCCTCGAGGGAGCACAGACAGTGCCCCCTCGGGGGAGCACAGACAGTGCTGTGCATCCGTACACCCTATAGACTGTGTGTGCGTGGTCTCTACAGCCTGTACATGGGCAGCCCCTATGGCTTGCACTGCCTGGACCTGGCTCCTATAGCCCATACAGCTCTTCTGCAGCCCCTGCAGCGTGTACCCAGCCCCTATAGCCCACACAGCTCTTCTGTACCCCCCCAGTGTGTGCCCAGCCCCTATAGGGACACTAAATTGGTGAAAGGATTTAGAGGGGAAGGGTATGAGGAGAG
>NW_010317163.1:12302-40890 GCF_000700745.2 Antrostomus carolinensis | reverse complement strand
GCTCTGCTTACCCCGGCTGCGGCAGAGCCCCGCGGTGGGCTGGCTCCCCCTTCCTTCCCGTCCCGTCCCGTGCGTGGTGCCGAGGGTTCGCTTCAGGCTGCTCGGAACTTGGGGCAGCGCAAGAAGCTGCGGCGGAGTCCGGTGCGTTCCCCAGCCGGCGGGCTGGGGAAAGCTGTTGGACCTTCTCTCCTCGGTCACACGGTGCGCGTTGATACGATCTCCCAACTTGCGTGCCAGAAGCTGGCGATTAACCTCCAGCGCTCCCGAAATCCGCTTTTAAATAAAAATGCCAATTTGTCAAGATACATCTTGATTTGTTACTGAAGGTGATGGAGGACTCTGGATCTTTGGGAAGTGAGAATCTCTCTCACGGTGGTACGGTATCGTTAACTAATGGGCTTTGTCGCTTGTGATGGACTGACGTGAACTCTGATTTCCCAGTCAGACCACAGCACTCGATTTTTTTTGGCGACGCTGTTCAGAAACGTAGCGTTTGGCTACTTGATTTAAGAACCTGATGAATGTAAATTACAGAAAGCGTCCCTGTTTAGGGGGTTCTTGTGGGTAAAAGTAGAGGTCTGTCTAGCGTCCTGGGTCTGACAGTGCAACAAGCGGTGCCTGCGGGGGGGTAAAAATAAGGCAGGCGTGTAAGGATGATTCTCCAGAAGGCGCTCTCAGCATGCAGTCTTTTGCAGCTTGGATGCTTCCTAAGGGAGAGCTGGTGTCTTTATAGCCCTCGCTGATTTTTTCCCTCCATGAACTGCTCCGATTGCCCCTTGACCTTGTGTAAACTTTTAGCGTCTGCAACGTGCTGTGCTGTGGCAAGGAATTTCGTGGCTTTAACTTTACACTGTGTCAAACCCCACACCCTTTTATTTTGAACATTTGTTTGATAGCACCTATGTCATGCATAGAGAGAGTGCAGAATTGGTCACTATTCCTCTCTGTCCCATTCATGATTTTATAACCTTACAGTGTTCCCTCTGGTTCTTTCATTCCAGGCTGAAATGCTCTCTTCTGCTTCGTTTAAAGTTTACCTTAAGAGAAGGGAAATGAGTAAAGCCATCAGTATTTTCTGAGAATGGATCATTTTGAACGACAGGCATGTTAAGGTTAGGATGTGAAAAGCTACAGTCTCTGCAAATAACTCATGCAGGCAGTGTACATTAATTTGACAGAGTGGCTACCATGCGATTACCTACAGAGGACAAAATTGCCTCTGGCTGACAACTAGCAAGGAGCTTACGGCACCACTTACTTCTGCTTTATTTTCCTGGCAAAGACTGCATGTGCAGGGAGTGGATTTCTTTCAGCGGTTTTTAAAAGCAACCAAAAAAACAAAGCAGCATTTTGCTGTTAGAGTGATATGATGAATTCATAATCTGCTTGTAAGTAATTTCTCTGGTTCATGTGTTGAAATTCTGCATTGTTATGAAACAGTTTTGCAGTTATTTCAAAATAAGGAATCCATCACAGTAAATACAACCTAAGGGCCTTGACTGTCTTCCCACAACCTACTACCCTGCTTGGCTTCAGCTGAGCTGCTCTTGATTGACACTTGTACAATCAAGAAAAAAAAAAAACAAACAAAAAAACACCTCAGGCCTTTGGGATAGTTATATCTGTACCTATGTATATTTGTGTGTGTGTGTGCATCCCTGACCTAGCAGTCCTTCCTGTGGGTCAGTACACTGAATGCTGGAGCTTCAAGTTAGCACTTAAGTACGTGCTTAATTTTAAGAATATGAGTGGGTCCATTTTAATTGGTGCACTTGTGTAATTAAAGTGATGCATATGCTGGGGTCTTTGCTGCAGTGAGGCCAGAGCACTCATCACTTTGTAGAATCAAGCCCTTGGGTCTTGAAACTCTCTTTTAAAGAGCTTTGGTTGGTAATGATGTAAACTGACAGATTCACAAAGGCTGTTCCCAGCATCTCATCTTTCTTGCCTGTTTCTGTCATTCTTCTCTGTGTATTGTTTCCTAGAAAACAAGAGCTTCAATATGTAAGACACAATATCTGTTGCCAGGTGCAAGAAAACAATGAGAGGAAGTCTGATGCTCAGGTGGGAAATGATGTGTTACTACTCCCAAGAAATAAGATTAACTTTTTTTTTTTTAGATGAATGTTTATGAGCTGCTTTGTTTTTTAACCACCGATCTCTTGCTGTTGACTACAAAGCATTTACCTACCCTGTAAATCCTGTGGGGAAGGGACTGCTTTGCCTTGTCTTATGAACACAATACCTGATGCAGCATGCTGGGGGGAGTGAAGGGGTGTCTTTTGGTCTGGCCTGAATGCTGCAGCTAACAACAGCTGTTGCAAGTAGTTTACAGCCTTCAGATAGAATATGGGATAAGCCAGAAAACTCTCTAAAAACTTGTGACAGGTATTTTGTACTGTCCTTAGGGTAGTTGCAAGGATAGAATAGCATGTAAAGCAGCATGGTTACCTTGGGTGTCATTACTCAAGAAGTTGGTTAGGATTTATACATGTATTGGTATTTGACTCATACATGCCAAAATTATCTAGATCACTATGCTGTAAATACCACAAATATTGAATAGAACAAATTAATTAGGTCTATTGGTGGTGCCCCATAAAACAAACTATAAAATGTATCTTAAACTTATTACCATTTGGATTTTTGTTCCTTTTCAGAAGATATGAGCTCCTATTTTAAAGTTGTCTTGAAGAAACTGAAAATGTTGCCTCTGACAGGCAAGACTTCGAGGAAATTGATTAGAAAAGATTGCAGTTTAGTCTAAAGTTTGCTATGTCAAACGGGTTTCTTCACTAGCGCATGTTTCGGACCAGACTTGCTTCCAATAAGCACTTTCCTCTTGCTGTTTTGTACGTGGTTGTGGTAGCAAAAATGTAACAAGGGTTATATGATAAGGTTTTCAAAAAGTCTACAAATTGTAACATTCTGATGATATCTAAGAATGTATCAAGCTTTACATCAACCACCTTGTGCTTCTGAGTGCATGAAAGGAGGAAAGATTTATCTCTTACAGCTTCTATAAGGGCTGGAGTTTTTTGTAGTAAGGAAGGAATTTTGAGGTAACTAAAATACTTTATAAAGTAGCATTTGATTACATTATACCAGGCTTTTTTCATGCATTACATTACTGAGTTTACTTTTCTCTGCTTAAAACGTCAACACCTCATCAAGCTGTAAAGAAATTCCTATGTGATCAATTATTCTTTATGATGGGTTCACGCCGCGCTGTGTGCACACCCAGGTGTGCGTGCTTTTGCAGACAGCACACACACACACACAGAGGCGCGTGTATCTGCCTGCCTCTGCTCTATAGGCAATACCTTTTAATTGCTCTCATACACAGAATATGCTGCAGGATTTTGATAAGAAGCAAAACCCATGGAAACATCTTTTCGTAAGTGTTGCGTCTCAAGGCTGGAGTCCCTGCTAGCTGAGTAGTAAGTCCCTGCTCCAGCCTTGCTCTGTTTCACGGGGTCACTAATAGGGGCTGTATTCTCAGCCCAGCTCCCTGCTTTTCTGTCACTTGTCACAGTGAATATCTCTTCGGCCTCCAAACCTATGTCAAATTTGGTTATAATTAGCCAATAGGCTCGAAACTTATTAGAGAGGGTCTGGCAGACATGTTTATCCACAGATAAGCAAGTCTAAATACTTCCTTGGGAAAGTAGGCTGACGGAGTCATTTTCTGTTTGAGTCTGGATGTAAAGCAAGTCCTCATCTGGTGGTGCAACAGCCAGCTGGGAGGATGTTGGCATGGAAGTCATGATCACATTTGAGCCCTATATAATTGGTATATGGAGTCGTCTGCGGTAGCTTGCAGGACTGCAGATACAGGTCCACAGAGTTTGAGGAAATGGGCACAAACCACTGAATGTAATGAAAAGACTGGAGTAGTGTTGTGGGTGTAGGGACAGTGTTAGTGAGCATAGATTCCTCCTTTAAACATTCTAGAAGGATGTTCTGAATGTATACAGGTCTTGGGAAGTTTCTTTCCATGAAACTGATTTTGTTCCACACAGAAAATTAATGCAGTGCTAAAGTCAAAATGCATTGCTACAAACCTCTACGCTTTGATGTCATTATGCCAAAGACTAGTTTCACAGACCAGGATGAATAAAGGCATGTAATTAAAATGTACATTCTTTAAAGCTACCACTTAGTTCCTAATACAAATGCTGCTGTTTTTCTGAAACAAAAGCAAATATTCTTTGGTGTTCTGAAAAATTTCACATGTAAAGCCTAAAATACAAAATGGGTTGTATATAAGAAATATTTATACAACAGCCACTTAAAAGAAAAGTTTTTAAAAGGTTAAGTTATTCAAGACTTATTCCCTGAAGCTACAAACATATTTGCTCATGCATAACTTCACTGAGGAACACTTAGAGAAGTGTTACATACTTGCAGGTTTGTAGAATCAAGACCATAATTAGCTCTAGATTAATGGCCCCCCTTCCTAATTAAAAACACACAGGTCAATTAAGGATCAAATGAGACTTTACATTTGTGATTATCTTCCATGGTAGAAAGGGCTGTCCTGATAAATATTTGAATTTCGGTATAATTTGACCTTTTGTCCGACTTGCTTTCCTTTATTCTTACCAATTTTGACCAAGGAAAAAGAGTTGTATTTAGAACAGACTGTGAAAAGGTGAGATATTGAAGCATATATTTTGGGCACATGTTTGTTTGGGGGTGGGGGGGAACCCCCATGGTCGGTGAAAAATAGATTTATTTGCCTTGGATTGATAATGTGTATTTGAACAGGGTTTGGCTAGTTTGTTTTTATCTCATAAGTACACAAATACAGCTTTATTTGTAACCAGATAGTTAAGTACAATTTTCTTCATGTGTCTGTCAATTTCTCTTTTCCCTAGCAGAAATGATGATGAAATGACATACACAAGTGTGCACATAGAATACAGTGCAGAGGGTATAGGTACACTAACAGGCTGAATCTTTGCTAGTCAGATTTGCTTCAGAAGCCTGTTGATTGTAGGCTCTGTACGCACATGAGAAGATTTGGACAAGGCAAACAAATTCTTGCTTCTGTGCCAGATGTATTGCAAAGTCAGGACAGTGTAATGGAGATAAGGTTAATTAGCTATTTGCATTTGCTACTGAAGTTGGATGAACAGTTTTGTTGTTTTTTTTTCCGAACAGGGAATTTCTCTTCAGGCATAACTATCTGTTAGAGTTTGTTAAAATGAACATAGCAAGACATTTGTAGCCTGCAGAAATATAATTAAGTGTATGCAAGCAGCATAGACTTTTTTTTTATTCATAGGCAAGTCTTGTAGGGTCTTGTCCTACTGGAGAAACGAGGCAGAGAAACCATTTGAGCTGAACAGGGTCCTGTTGCTTCAAGCAGATGCTATAGGATCAGTCCCTAATTTCTCTATATCTCAGTTTCTGTCTGGTGGGCTGCAGACACAAGTACCCCTTGTAAAGTGTTTTGAGACTCTGGGTCAAGAATGAGGTCAAGTCCAAGCTGCTGCTGTTGATGGACAGAAGGAAATTTCAGTTACTCCCAGACTGCTTTGCGCTTTCATCTTTAAAACTGTTAACCTGTATTGTCTTTTTCCTTTATTCCTAGGCAGGCGTTCAGGATTACTACGTTCAGCACCTTGCAGCTATTATGAGTGCAAAACTTTGAGTCTGTGTTGTGTTTAGGGTTTAAAATACTAGTATAATTTCTGTTTGGGAGGTTGGAAGAAGTGCTTTGACTTAAGATTGCCAGTGTGATTTCTGTGTTGAAACTACAGTCTGCCTAGCTTGGTGGTTTCCATGGGGCACCAATCACTGTCACATAAAGTGAACTTCTTATGGCAGGAAACATTCTTCCCACAGATATTAATCTCCTTTTTCAAGTTTGCCTTGGCACAGATACAATTGCTCCACTATAGCTAAAGAGGAAAACTGTTCTTCTCTATAATTTTGCCATTAATTGAAAATGGATGGTAAAAAAAATAGGGGATGTAAGTTATGCTTGCCAGCAGTACGTGAGCAGCAATGGCATCACATAGATGTATATCTGAATTTTATGGAAGGAACGTATTTTTTTGTTTTTCCTGACAGCCGTTGGAGCAGCAGGCAGATCCATATTTGCACATTTGAAGAGGAGGATGAGCACAGTTTTAACTTGAAGCTAATTAATTTTTCTCTGATAACCATGTATCACAACAGTTTAAGCTTGTTTTTTCTTTCCCTTGTGCTTATTCCACAAGCAAGTCAGAACCACCAAAAAAACCCCAACCCCCAAAACCCCACAAAAAACCCCCTAAAATAATTGTTTTAAATGGGTATTATGCAAAAATGAACTTTATAATGTTTTTACTCAGAAATCCATAGACAGGGAGTAATCAAGCTTCTCTGTAACTGAATAACGGAATTTTTGAGGACTTTCACTTTGAGCAAAACTTGCTCAAGAACCAACACGTCATCTGAATAACACACGCACACTGTGTTTTGAATTTGTGGAATTTTCTTATCACTTGCTGTTTTTAAGGTTTCATGAAAGTTATTGGTTATTTGAGAATTAGTGCTTTGGTTTAAAAACAAACAAACAAAAGCAACGCAAAGCATAGTTTCTAGTCCTCTTGGTTGTAAAATTTATTCTTATTTTTTGAGGCTTGAATCTTGAGTTGTTTGACTTTGTATGTGTGTGCATAATACCACTGGAGTTACTGAACTTGGAGCTTAATTTGTGCATGAATGTTTTACTAGCTTTCTGCAAAAGAAGTAGATTCCATACTTTGTGAAGAACTGAGTTTTTCTGATGCACCTTGCCAGTTTAGGCAACGTGACTTGGAATGGTGTGAAGAAATGAGAGCCTGTCAAAAGGGTTTGATCTATTTTTATACTGCCCTTCTGCTCTCAAAAGCTGCACATATATTTGAAATTATTAATCCCAATGTCATTTCTTTCCTTAGCAGCATTTCAGCTGTTTCTGTAAGCCATTCTTGGCATTTCTTTTCTCTTACTGCAAATTTAATAAAAACTAAACTTATGTGACTCTAATTTCATAAATGGATATATTCATACAGGTTTAATTGTTGATGGTAAATCTTTTTACAAGTTGGTGGGGACTTTGCATACAGGCAGGAGTTGTCTTATATGCATTGAAATACCTTTTGAAATGTTTTTTATGCAATACTTAAATACTGGACTTGGTTCAAAGCAAAAACTGTAAATAGTCTGACCAAAAGCAGTGCTGTTCAGGATAAATTAATGATTTGAAGGTAAAGTTAAGCTTTCAGAAGTGCTCTGCCATAAAATTAAGGACCTAAACGGGCAGTCGCTTTGGGAATTGTTGGAGTGTTTGAGGAGCTGCTGTGCATAGCTCTGCTTGTTATCCTTCTTGCTGGAAAACAGGGTCCTCACCACTCTCGGTGGGTGGTGAGGATGTGCCTGGTCTTCATCAGTGCAAGGGCACCTTCCTTATTTTGTCTACTCCCCAGCAGTAATATGAGATAACCTCACTTACTGTCCTCAAGCAACGTGGGGCAATCCTTCCGTGAAGTGTGTCTTGGCTTAGCTGGCTAGTCCAGAAACGAACAGTTGAAGATGCTGTATTTTTCAGAAATTAATTTCTTTTTCCTATGATTCCAGAATAAGCAATACTCTCAAATTATACTTGACAGATGCAAAAGACTAGAGATGGAGAGTTTTGAAAGTTGGTTCAGTGGGGTTTTTTGTGTGGTTGGTTGGTTTTTGGCATTGTTTTTTTGTGGTGTGCAATTAATATCATTAAAAATACATGGATTTATTTATTTTTTAAATTTAAAATAGCAGATGACAGAACCCATGAGGTAGGGTAGAGAAGATCCCAACACTGTGATATCAAGAGAGGTCCTGGAAAGTTACTGCATTTGGTTTTGGTCTTGTGAATAGTCTAACTGATAGTAATGGTTTAACGTGCAGTTTCACATGTTACCAGTAGGTACACTGGTGCTAGGTGATCAGATCCTCATTGGACCGGAGTGAACAAATGCAGGTTTGGTACCCTGAAACAAATCCTGAGACTTGTCTGAAGATGCAGCTGAAGGAGAGTGCTGTCAGCCCAAGCCTGGGGAGAGAAAGCACAGGGAAGTTTGCAGAGGAAGGTCAGGACTTTGACCGCTTCTGCTTCTCACATTGGCCGAGGACAGAGGAGACTTCAGGCAGCAGCTGTCTACATGTTCTATTAATGGTTAGAGTTCATAGTGAACACTGGAAAGGATTATAATAAAATCCTTGAAGGATGCACACAGCAGTTCCTGTTTTCGTTCCAGGCTCTGGTGCTCACCCTTTCATTTAGTCTGTACTTTAAAGTGTAGTTGTCATAGCTATAATGTAGACATCATGTAATGAACAACTTGGATCTTTTTGATTTGCATAGATTATTTCACTTAAACCAGCATAGGCTGAAATAGTGAAATCATACTTAGATTGGTGTATCAGTTAAGAGGGAGGAAAAAAAATATAAAAAAATTTGTCCTCTAAATGGCATCACTGTCTCAGGGAGTAGTTGCAAACCCAGATAGTCCTTTCTGGGTGACCACTGGATGATCATTGCTGGTTTGGTGGTTTATCTTGATTTCAAAGCATGCATGTGCAAGTCTGGTGCTTGGTAACTTGAGTGGTATGAACATTCAGTACCTTTAAAAATTAAATAATTACCTTTCTTATTTTGCTCATGTACTACAAGTTTTAATTCAGATTTGCAAGGCCTTTGAACTATCCCAGGTAACAATCTGTCTTTTCAGAGAAAACTCATGCTAAATTACAAGTGATTTTTCACTTTCTAATGGGTGTTGATCCAGTTATCTGTTCTCTCTAGGTTCAAGAATGGACTAAGCAGTGGCTTTTCTTTTTGAGGGGACTGGAAACGATCACAGGATAGTTGCTAGCAACTTTGAACTCCATCTTAAACTGCTTGCAGCCTGTAAGCCATAGCCTCAAATATGGAGAGGTGGTGGGGAATGAATAATAAATGAACGTCAAGAGTTGTGAGAAACTTTCTGCACAGAACAACCTTTTCTGAACCTCGTTGTCCCTTTCGTATTTTCCCTAAAATATGTAAGGTGAGGCGTCACGCCAAAGGCTGTGTTCTTGAAAGGGCCTGTATCTGAGAGAAGGTAATTAGGGTGATTTTTATCCCACTGTGCGGCACTGCCAGGCACGTGGTACGGGCAGATCTACGTGCTAATCTTTGCTGAATGAGGAAGGAAACGGTATGATGGTGGTGGCAGACCTGTGTGGTTTTGGGAGGGTGGGGAAACAGCTCTGGGCCACAGCACAAGGGATGCATGTGTGAAGTCATTAATCTCAGGGATTTGCTGGGGTTTTTTGTGGTTTGGTTTTTTGTTTGGTTGTTGTTTTTTTTTTTTTTTCCCCTATAGCCTTTCAGCCCACACACAACTTTTGGCTACAGACACAGTGTTTTCCACAGGTGACCTATTGCACAGGAAGGCAAGGATGATGTCGGAGACTTTCTAAGTGCACTGAAGTAGTCAACCCTTTCACACACATTTTTAAATTGTGAGCCATTTTCAAAGAAACTGAGTATGTGACCATAAAATTAGGATGTCTTGACACCTCCTTTTATTTTCTCTGTTGTCCTCAGATATGGATAAAAATGTCTCTGACAGTATGTGTGGCTGGACAAGGGGAGTAATTAGGGGTTTTACCACCCCTCCTTCCTTTTTTTTTTTTTTTTTTTTTTTAAGGCAAGAAAACAGGTTAGCTATGGAATCAGAAGAGCTGTTAAATGTTGGTTCAACTGCAAAACAAGGATCAGTTTATGCTCTTGAGAACCCCTTGCATTTTTTTTAATCTATGCAGGCCAAAATTTAGATTTGTAATAACTGTTTTTTCAGTTAAAACTGGTAGTACTGTCCTTTAAAAGACTATTCCTTCTCTAGTTATTGGAATTCTATAATGTCAGGAAAATATACCACAGCTGATAAGATAAAGTCAGAGTTTTTTATTTCTACGAATGTGTGTAATTTAGAGGATGCAAGCATAGTTTTGTTTTGCTAAGAGCAGTTATGTGCTACAATATTGGCTATTGCATGCACTTTTAAAATAGAGGTGTCCACGTTTACATACAATCATTTCTTTGTGATGTTTCTTCCATAAAACATTTAAAGAGAAAATATATTTTCAACTGAGATGTTTTTTTGAAATGTTCATAATTAGAATATCTTGGAAAAGGTGTTGCAAATGATAACTCTTTGACTAGTGAAAAATAAAATAAGTAGCTGTCTAATGAATGAAATAATGAATTGATGAAGTTTGTTCTGCTATTTGTAGAACAAATGGAAATGTTATTTTAATTTAAATGACTGTACCTCCCCTTCTTCCTGCACTATTTAAGTTCTCTTCCAGCCACTAACTTCTTCTGTCCCCATTAGTTCCCCTCTTTCCATAGTATTCCTCCCTGAGCAAAAGCAGCCAACTGCTGTGCTTTTCGCCAAATAGGCCAGTGTCAAAATTTTCAGCTGCTTTTTATTGTTCAGAGGATATTCCTCTGTGCAGTATGAAAACTTTTGTTGCAGTGGCATAATACTCTCCAGTCAGAAGATAAATGCTTGTTTATAGCAGCTGTTTTACGTGTTCATTAATCAAGAAAGGTACTTGACACAGTAATTAATTCTTGCTTATACAAATAATACAATTCTTTTCATCAGTGAACTAATGGTAGATATACTGTAAGGTGCATAAATGGAAATAGGAGTGTATGTCAAACAACAGAATGTTCTTCTTCTACACACTTGTGTTAAAATGGTCTTGTACACACTTGTTTTTGGAGTTTTGTGGCTTGCTTGGTTCTGTGCACTTGAGTCTATGCATACATTGATGCTTACTGATATGAATTTCAGGAATTCAAAAAAACCTTTTGGCATTAGTGCTGCATCTCTCCATCCTTACAGGATGATTATGAGTGCACTCTGCTTTATCCTGCCGAGTCCCGGAATGTATCAGCATCTAGATCAAGGAGCTGACCAGAATACGTGGCAGCTCATGCACGAGGGGTCTTTTCCCAAGACTAGCGACCACAATGATGTCGTTGGCAGTACAGTGTGAGGATGCAACCACATTGCATATATAATCTAAGTGATGGAACTTCCATTGGTATCCAGTTGTCCTTGCTGATTGTGGGGAATGCCTCCAAATTCCAGCTTGACAGTTTAATGCAGTGCATGCTTGAAAATAGTCTGTGCACAGCAGGAGTTAGCTGGAGTCTATGTTCTCTCTTTCGGCATGGTAGAAATAACAATGACGTTCAGTTGTGCCCATTGTCTGAGGCCAAAAATATATGCAAAATAGTATGTTCTGCTTCTTTATGAGAAGCATAGAGAAACCTCATTTATTTATAGCAGTCTTCAGGTGGTTTAAAAGAGGCAATTTCTTGTGCCACAGAGAACAGTCATATTGGCTTTATCTCAGTCATTTTCCCCTTCTAATCAAGATTTTGAGGCACTCACACTTCCTTTTGATCTGCTTTTAAAAGTAAGGCTTAGGCTGGATCCTTAGTTGCATCTTTGAGCTCTTTCTACTGAGTTTTTTTCCAATAAATGCAGATTCTGTGGCTAGTGCATTTTGCTGATGGGCTGGAATTTGCAAAGCCTGTAAGCTGTGCCCGTGTAAATTTTCTTCATTCTTTGAGCCTTAGAGTTCCATCAGTAATATTACTGTAGTGTATATAAACCATCCTTGAAATGGTTTCCATGGGTGTTATCCTCTGCCTTATCTTTAAAGTTGCAGTGTTTGTTTTTCCTAGGAGTCCATCCGATACTATAATTGTCTAGGAAATAGGGCCTCACACTAGTGAGAATACAAATCACGTTGAGCTCTTTGCTTTGAGAGTTTTTCAATAAGTTCCTGTCTGCCTTGAATATTGAGATTTTTTTCAAAACTACTTTTTCTTCATGTCTGAAAAGATTTAAAATTTTTTTTAAACATCTGGTCATAGTTTCTTTGAGGAAGGTTTGTTCTCAAACATTTCTTTGTATACTTTCGGTAGGTGGTCGTCAACATCTGCTGGGGCCAGCTGACCAACTGACTGACTAACAAGATTAATATGTTTATTTCTTATTGAATATGTCAGTTTTTCTCAGATTTTTCAAATAAAGCTTGGTATTGCGTGTTCTTTTTGAAGCCTAGATAACTGCAGATCTGCATAAGTCAGCTTAATTTAAATTCATTTTTTTGGGTTACTTGACTTTTGTGGGCAGAGGCATCAGTGCTCAGGAAATCCCCAAAGGGATACCAGTTTAAATGACCAGTTGACATTTGTTGCAATCTCTGTTTGTCCTCTTTCTTGATGTATTTATGTTCTTCCCCAGGAAGTTGCAGGATCTAGTCTGAACTGAGAATTCATAGTCACAGGGTGCGAGTGGCAAGTTACTAAATGCATCATTTGGATGTAGTAGACTAGCAACTACCATGTGCAGTTCAGCTGGTCTTGCAGATAAGTCTAGGGAATCAAGCTGCATGTGGAATTCAAGCATAGCATCTCTCTCTTCCACACTTGTACTAACCTCAACATAATTCTTACAATGTCAGTTGACATTGGAAATCCAAAATGGGATTAGATTTCCATAACCACCATAAGGTAACTGATGTACATATCCAGGAGCAAAGGATCTAGTGGAAATAAAACAAGGGGCTGCATAAGCTGTACTTGGTAGATGTCATCAGGAGACAGCTAATATGTGAAGTATCTCTTCGAAATAGTATACATGCATAAAATTTCACAAAAAACTTCAATCAAAATTGCCATAATTATATACATAAAGGCAATAGTAGTGAACAAACAAAACAGATACTTAGTCAATTTCATGTCTGTGACCAGCTTGAGAAAGGTTTATCCAAGTAATTCAGTTGAACCTATCTGGTAGAAACTATGCCTCTTCTGTATGATGGACTGCTCCCTAAAGCCTCATTAGCAGGCTGATAAGCATGGAGCAGAAGACATGATTGTGGAACTCATGATGCAGTCCTGCATTCAGGATGGAAGAACTTTGGTTTTCTCTCCTCTATGCTGAATTTCACGGTAGTTCTGTCTTTGGGGTATTCCCTTCTGTTAGTTTGTGGGCTGTATGGTTTGACACTTACTGGAGAGAATCATAGAATGGTAGGGGTTGGAACCAACCTCTGGACATCATCTAATCGAACCTACCAAAGCAGGTACATCTAGAGCAGGTTGCACAGGACTGCATCCAGGTGGGTTTTGAATATCTCCTTGGAAGGAGACTCCCCAACCTCCCTGGGCAGCTTGTTCCAGTGCTCTGTCACCCTCAAAGTAAGGAAGTTTTTCCTCATCTTCAGATGGAACTTCCTGTGTTCCATTTTGTGCCCATTGCTCCTTGTCCCATCACCGAGCACCAGTGGAAAGAGTCTGGCTCCACCCTCTTGACAAATGTCCTTTAGGTATTTATAAACGTTGATAAAATCCCCTCTCAATCTTCTCTTCTCCAGGCTAAACAGACCAAGGTCTCTCAGCCTTTCCTCATAAGAAAGATGCTCCAGTCCCCTAATAATCTTCATAGCCTTCTGCTGGACTCTCTTCAGTAGTTCCTTGTCTTTCTTGTACTGGGCAGCCCAGAACTGGACACAGTACTCCAGATGTGGGCTCACTAGGGCACAGTAGAGAGTGAGGAGAACCTCCCTCAGCCTGCTGGCCACACTCTTAATGCACCCCAGGATACCGTTGGCCGCCTTGGCCATGAGGGCACATTGCTGGCTCTGGGTTAACTTTCACCACCACACCAAGGTACTTACTTCTCTGCAGAGCTGCTTTCCAGCAGGTCAACCCCCAACCTATACTTGTGTACTATTCTGTACTGGAAAAACAGAAGAGGTGGTAAGTGACAAAGATGAGGATTGTAAGCCTTACGTTTTTAGGAAAGCAGGCTATGATATGGAGTGTGTGTACATAGTTTCCTTAAAAAGAGAAAACTTTACCAAACAGTTTTTAACCTTACCTATCAGATGTGTCTAGGTAAACGTGGGAATGTCTCCTTGTCTTATCAGAATTTCATTTTGAGTTTTGGATCCTTACAGCTAAGCTTGTGAGGTGCTGCCATAATGTCACTTGGAGAAGGTGGACTTGAGGGTCATGGGCACTGAGAGACTGACAAATTGAGACTTTTTACATTGAAAATTTAACAGAAATAGCAGTTTAGTCAATCTTCGGCTAAACTTATTTATTCAGATTTAAGGTCTAGTCCTTAAACCTGACCTTGCAGCAATTGGTTAGAAGGCTGACCTTGTGATCAGCAGCAGGAGGAAGGGGTTCTTGATGTGACGGTGTTGCAGAGGTTACACTCGTGAGTTACAAGGAAAGAATGGCAATAGATGATATGAAAGGTCTGAAATGAAACCAACAGATGATTTTGTTCAGTTCAAAATGACCCTGCCAAAAGAGGCAAATGACATCACAAACTGGAAGGTCATTGTTTCTTAACGGACTTATAAAATATGTTTTTATCCAAAAAATACACCAAGAAGCTTGAATGATGATGACTTTAAACCCATGGGAAATAAGCAACCTTAGCTATTCAGAAATCTTTAGAACTGCTGATGGGAAGGAGATCTAACATCATCTTAATGGATATAATCAAATTCCTAACTCTGCTGCTGTCGGATATGTGCGTATGGTGTATTTTCCAGTGTCCTATTCCTCTTTACCAAAAAGTCTAAAAATACAGATATTACACAAGCTCACTTGGTTATTTTTACGGACCTTGAGAGGGTGTAGTGTCATTTGCCTTGTTTATTTTCCCTTAATCAGCTCTTCCCAGTTACAGTTCTTCTATAATCAACTGTGGAAATGAATCACAATAGAAGCAGCAATGTAAAAAGTTGATTTTTTTGTTGTTGTTGTTAGGATGTGCAAATTACTGTAGCTATGTGTAAAGTACTCTGTGTAGTTTTCCATTTTAAAACACACCAAAGCTTAGAGTCTGAATAATTCTAGAAACCCTTCCTGTTTGTGACCCAGAAATTCTTGGAGTGCACCCTCTTGCCTTCTAAAGCTTTCCTGCAGGTGGAAAGGAGCCTTCATTTTATTATTCCACAGATGCCCACTTTTGTTTTCAGAAAATTAGCTCCCTCTTCTGATTTTTCCAGTTATATCATAAATCCACTTCTGAGATAGAGGTGGAGACATCTGAACTCCCCACCCCAAAGAAACATCACCTAGTACTGGCATATGGGATGCTCTCCCTCCTCGGTCTTTGTCTGCCCTCACTGAGAATACAAGGAGCAATTGCAGGGAACAAGCTTGTGTTTTGAAAGAACATTGGTTGTCTTCAGATCCTTTTCCTGTTCCCTATAGCATTAACTGGTTTTGCATGCCTGAATTATTTTTGTGAGGTGCTTTTGATTGCTTGAAGACATTGCTTTGACACCTTAATGTAATCTTTTATTAAATCTGGTATGTAGTCAACTATTAAGCTCCCCTTATAAATCTACTTCTTCCACTCTTAAGCAGCTTTTTGTTCTTACTCTCTGAATTCTCCACGTTTTTTGTGCTTCTGTAGAGTCGGTGCTAGACTGGCACTGCTCAGTGGTTGTCAGACTTTCTGACTGTGTTCCAGTATGTAACGGTGGAGGCTATGTACAGATAAAGCTCACACAGGAGGAGATTTACCTCTTCTCCATGGAATTCAGTTTAGCTCTATTGAAGTCTACTGATTCTTCTTTCCTTAGCCGCAAAACTCTAGCGAATTGTGGATTACAGTTAGTAAAATCACAATTTCCACTCATGAGTTTTAAAATCATTTTCATTTTCACTGGTTATACTGCAGTTTTGTAGTTTGTTAGCTGTGAAAATAACATTTACTTTGGATCTTAATCCTGTTAATTTTAATGCATGTCTTTTAAGTACTATGTTGACAGAATTCCTCTCTTCTCCCTTAGGAGGTGGTTCAGGATGAGTGTTTAAAAACAGTCTGAAGAGCAAGGAAATAAGTTAGATCTGTAAACCAGAGCAATTCCATTAGCAATTTTTTTCATTTTGATAAATTGCTTTTCTGCTGCATTCATCAAACATTTACCTTGAATGCAGTAACCTATTCAAACCCTTTTTTTATTGCAGGGTGTTTATATGCCCACCCCCTCTGTTTTTCCATGTTGCAGTTGCAGCTGATCACTTTAAGTGAATGCCGCTGCATGCATGCAAGAGCTCCTCTGCTGTCTTGTGTCCCTTTGCAATTTTTCCATGGGCAAAGTGTTTTTGCGAGGAGCTGATTCAAGTGGTCCCTTTCGGTGTGTGTAGTTTAATGCTGGGCTTGATGCAGATTACATGATTTTACTCCATTTCACAGAGCAGAAGTTGCATTTAATTTAGCATCAAGTGCTGTATCCATGTCACTGAATATTTCTGAAATGAAGCCATATTTTGGCAAAAGAACCTCCTGTGGCTCAGGATGGGTGCCTGTGGGTAGTGGCAAAACAGGTAGTATGCTTCGTGAAGTTATGAATCCCTTAGGCAGGTCTGCAGACAAGGGACAAAAGATACAACCTTTGGTGATAGCTGTATGTCAAGCACATCCCATGTACACAAAGCAATTTTGTTGTTCCGTAATTTCAGATATGTTGTCTTGCAGGTTTACTTTCTCCTCAATAACACCCTTTTTAAATCTAGTTTTCTTGCCTCTGATTTTCTAAAGCTTAAAAAAATGATGGATCATCTAATGTACTAACTGTTACAAGAGGTTTATTGTGGATGTGAAAGTGTGTCTTGTAGAATTTGAGCATTTCCAGAGCAAATCGTATTTCAAACGCTGGCTTAGCTCTCTTTCAGTGGACTCCAGCTGTTCTGCTGGACACTGTTTTTCATTGTTGTGCTGGACTACAGGGTACAAGTGTTGAGACTCCAGATGCTTTTATCTAGTATAAATTTTCAAAGAGTTTCACTGTTGGCGTTCTACATTGCTCAACCTATTCTCCTTTATGCTTTCTATATAATGTACATGGAAATCACTAGCTGGAGAATCATACTTAGCAGCTGGTTAGACTCTATATTTCTTTCAAGATCTTGTGTGAAACTTCAAAGTTTACATGGACTTACAGGAAAAATAATGCTCAAGTATCAAAGGGAGAAATGAACAGAGTATTTGATAAATGTTGGTGCTGGTTTGAGTGCTTCCATGTTGTGCTAAACACAGTTCACTTATTTCATTAGAACATGCACTGATATTTATATTACCTTTCTCTATGATCCTTTCTAAAGGATTTTTGTCTACTTAAAAAAAAAAATAAAACCATCAGCAGTGGAAAAGTTTCAGACTAGGTTTTAAATGTGCATGAGGTAGAGGTGTATCCTGATTTTTTTTTTTTTTTTTTTGCTATTTTTCAGTGTTCATGTATGAACTGCCTTTAATCTACTGAAGGAAACTGAGATGTTTATATTATGTCATTGGGCTCTCATTAGTTGCTTGCTTGTTTTTAATAGGACCATAGTTTAATTTGGCAAGCCAAAGCCTTGTCTTACCACCCCTTTACCTCCGTCTCTGTTTGCCCAAGAAAAGCCCAAGAAAGTCTTTGTCTGAACATTATGTTTCAAAGCAAAACAAGAAACTCCTAGACAAAATAATTCAACTCACACTCGCTAGGTTGGTAGGAAAGGCTTAACACTGTGTGTGTGTGTGTGTGTGTGTAACCTTGGCTTGCTGAGTGTTGCAACATCTCCAACACCAGAGCAGCCAGGTGAATGCAGCTACAAGCTTGGGAGCATGGGTGAGTCACAGCTCTCTCCAGGGTGGCTTGAGAACACTGATGAGTATTTTGATAAAATCATTATGAAATCTTCTTGCTTAAGGGCTACAGAAAGAGAGAAACTTTTAAAATCATTATTATGATTTATGAGCTATTAGTTAGTGTGGTTCACTCATTAATTTGGGAATTAGTACTCCTCTGAAGTTTAAAGAAATAGTGAGTTTGTAATTCACTTGATGGCAGGTTGCTAAGTATAATAGTTAAACTATGAGTTTAGACTCTCACACCTGAACTGCCAGTGAAGTGTTTATTATTTTCCTTATTTACTAGGCTTTCTAATGGCCCATTCTGACAGTGAAAATTGTCTGAGTCTGTCCATTTTGTTTTTTTCTTTCTATGTCATTCCATTGCTAACTAGGGTTCATCTCATTTAACTTTAATTCTCTGACATTTCTTTGTAGTCAGTGGTGAGAAATGGACTCTTCTGAAGACAATTTAGTTTGTTGTATCCTAACATTAAGGTGTTTTAAGACAGGTGGATATGTGTAATTCCAGAGTCCTTTTCCTTGAGGTATCAAAATAATCCTAGGTTTTGTAGATGAATACATGGGAGAAATACATTACACCTCTTTTAATGAAATACTTATTAGATCTTTGTAGGAGTGACACTCCCTTTTATTAAATTTTTTATTATTATTTAGGAATGGTTTGAGATGCAGAGGTTAAAGCATGTCTTCTACTAAGGTGTGGGAGTCTCAACATCAAAATAAGCTTTTGAGATTAATTTCTTCCTCTCTTGAGGAATCCTACTTAGAAGATGACTGCTCCACCAGAAGCTATCCAGAGGAGCTCTGGGTTTCTGTTTCAGTCTTTCCTGGCAGCAAGCCAGTGCTACTTCCTGGGTCACTTTCCAGTTCTCTGCCTTTTCATCTATTGTACAATTCCTCTTGTAGAAGTAGCAAGTTTCTTCTTCTAAAGATTGAAGTCTGCTTTCTGTTTTTCCTGTGTGAAGGGTGTCTTGTGATGCTGGGCTGTGGAGCTGTGAGGAACTTTGTTTTTATTTCCAACCTGAACATCATCACAACTGGTTCATACACAATGCTTGACATTGCCCTTAGCATATATGCTGCTTTTTCCTCTGTGCTATTTTTACCTTCCTGCCCCTCCCTGGATACACTGGTAGGCAGCAATCAAATGCCTCCTTAGTCTTTGTTTTGCTAAGGTATGTTAGCCAGCACAGGCAAAACTAGTGTCACTCTTCATGTGTGTTTTTACTTAATTTTTGCTTCTTGGCAGATGTAGCGGCAGCAAGGCACTAAGTGGGAAGGTCTGTTGTGATATCTTTTTGTGGGCAAACCCTGGTGGGCAGCTCAGCCCCATGCAGCTGCTCGCTCACTGCCTCCCAGCAGGGTGAGGAAGAGAACGGAAGGGCAAAAGTGAGAAAACATGAATTAAAGTAAAGCCGGTTTAACAGGTAAAGCAAAAGCTGCACAGGCAAGCAAAGCAAAACAAGGAATTCACTTGCTGCATCTCGTCGGCAGGCGGGGGTTCAGCTGTCTCCAGGAAAGCTGGGCTCCATACCATATGGTGACCAACACCATAACTGTGAACAGGCCCCCTACCTCCTTCTTCCCCCTAGTTTTATAGCTGAGCATGATGTCATGTGGTATGGAACAGCCCTTTGGTCAGTTGGGGTCAGCTGTCCCACCTGTGTCCCCTCCCAACCTCTTTTGCACCCCCAGCCTTCTTGCTGCTGGGGTGGAGTGAGAAGCGGAAAAGGCCTTGATGCTGTGCAAGCACTGCTCATCAATAGCTGAAACATCTCTGTGTTATCAACAGTGTTTTCATAACAAATGCAAAACACAGAACCATACCAGCTACTGTGAAGAAATTAACTCTATCCCAGCCAAAACCAGTACTTGTTTCCTTATCAGTAGGGTAGGGAATATGAGTTAGGCAGCTGGTGCGCTAGTGTGGGCAAGGACAGGGAAATGTAAAAGGAAGATTTGATCTATTTTCAGTGGCTGGTGTCCTCAGTCCAGAGCCAAACCAGAAGATTTCTGGTGTGATATACTTTTTTTTGCTTACTTCCTCCCACCACCGCCCCAAGGTTAATTTGCCTGTCTGTGTATGTGTACACATTATTGAAATTCCAGTGGTAGCAGCATGGGACTAGTGTTACGTGGTGTGGCAGTGACCCCTGACCATGGGGGGGTGGCTGTAATGAGGCTTCCCAGCAGAACATATCCTGGTTTTTACTGTACCTGCTTTTTCCTCCCTGGTCAGTCTGATTCAGTATTCTCCTTCTCAGATCATAATCAGAAGCATGTCTTGCAGTCAGGAACACCTTCCCCTTTGCTGAGATGAGGTGAGCTTATAGGCTAGATGCTACTGAGAACAAACAAATGGTGACAACTCTAATGTAAAAACTTTCCCCTGTTAATTTATTATAAGTTGCTTGCAGCTAGAGAATCCATTTGTTTTCTCAGAAGTTTCAGTCTTCTAGATACTTGACTTGCCACACCATGTCTTTGCTTCCCATTGCAACTCTCAAATGTAGGGTCTAGCTTGCAGAGTGCACAGGCCCCGGTTCTCACTGTGCTCGGCTAAAGTGAGCATAACTGAAGTGACTGTAAGTAAAAGATAGACGAATTACAGTGGAACTACACGATATGATATCATGGTATCAAATCATATTTGATAAACTCGGAAACTCGGAATCCTTCCTGGTACCCCTACCAAAAAAAAAAAAAAGTATTAAGATGTTATGGACTACTGCAATAACATTGAACATTTTGGGCAGTGTTGGTGTGGGATTCTCCCATGCTCTGCTTTGCCAGCCTTTCCCTCCTGTGTTGCTGAAGCAGAAGGGATGCCCAGGTAGGCTTATTCCACTTGGAGAATAGATGGGAGAGAGGCATGAGCAGAGAGAGGCATGGATTGGTTGAGAAGGGTTGATGAGATTAGTATTAAGGGTTTAGTAGTAGCATGGTACTCTCAACTAGTAATTCTGATATTGTGTGTATTTAGTCAGGAAGACTGAGATGCTTATCACAGAAGTGGTAGCCGGAGGGGAGCACAAAAGATGGCTTTATTGGGAAATTGAGAGGTATTTTTTTCTGTTCCCACGAATTAAGTGCTTGCTTTTCCCCCTACTTATAGTGCCTTAGATTGTTTTTTGCCATCCTTTTATCACTTTTTCCTTTCTATTGCATTATTTTGAAGATAAATTTTAAGATTCTGCTATTTCCACTGTGAAGCATCTTCCACCGTGCTTTCCTGTAGTGAAGTTGTAGCACAAATGAATGCTAGTAAGTGTCTGAATCGCCTTGATTCACCATACCTGCTGTTACCTGAGTAAATGCATTATTATAAATGCATTATTATACCTGCTGTTACATGAGTAAATGCATTATTAATGCATAACTTACATGATACATTTCTGAAAGTGGTATACTTGAAAGCAATGTATGTAATATAACGTGTCATTATTCCAGAGCTCTGAAAATGTCCTTTATAATTCTCCTTAGTAGTACAGTTTGTGTGATGTGGAAACTATTTTCTAACATGTGTGCTTAAGCAGTGAGCCCTTTGTTAGATCCAATTAGGATTTATCCCTTGATGGAGTGTGAGGCTCTAAAGTGGTGTTATGCTTGGCCGCAGACAAAATTAATCTAGTCAGTTGGGACTCTCAACATCAACTTTCTCCAATCTCAAGGTATAGAACAACTGATATGTGTGTTTACATTCAGCAAATCCAGCATTCAGTGCAAGTGGCAATAGCCAAGCTACTTGTTTGGTGTAGTGTGTGATGTGTCAGCGCGTTTCAAAATTATTATGTGCATATGAGCTACCGTACAATAACACTTTCCCCCACAAAGTGGTGTAGCTTCTCTCCTGGTGGTGAAGAAGATTTCTCATTTGTATTTTTTTTTTTTTTTTTTTGAGAGTATGATGAACATACTGTATGTGCTATGTTCATTAAGGTACTTAATAGCATTTAAGAAAACCTTATATATTTTCTGTTTCTTCGCCACTGTAAATTGTTAATTAAAAAATGCAAACATTTTGTTGGTTGCCAATGTTTACTGAGTGTTTATTATGGGGCTTAGTATTATAAAGGATTGTTTGAGAAACTTGGCTTTAGGTTGTGTTATAAGCACACTGATACCAGATGAAATAAAATACTTTAAGGTATCGCTAATTGTTTTTTCTCCCTGTGTAGTTCTTATGCTAAAATCTGGGAATGGAGAGTTAGCTGCTGTTGATGCTTTGTTATAGCAAGAATAATGAATATTCCTAATCTAATAAAAATGTACTGGGTTTCTTAAGAGTTTGCACTGAAGGCCAGAATCCTTTTGGCAGTTCATGGTCCACAGAAATCTCTGAGCATCAAAACAACTCATCAACTTCTTCAGGCATGCAAATGCTTTTAAACTGAACCTTTGTTTTGCTGGTTAACTGCTTTTCAAGCATGGTAAATCTACATCCCTTTGTGGCTGGAAATGGTATCTCACCCTTGGCGTTCTCTTAGGCCTGACTCTTCTTGGTGTTCAGTGGGCTTCTGCAGGTGCTTACACTCACTGGAGAGCCCTTGATATCCTCTTGACACTTCAGACAACTGTTGCAGTGTGAGGTCAAGTCCCATCCCTGGACGAAGCTTGTACTTATCCTGCAGGCCTGCTTGTGCTGTTATGGTATAAAAGAGCCATGAGCGAGGTAGAAATGATCCTCGGAGGATCAGTTCAGTGGAAAACTCTGGAAAGAGGTGATGGCATTGCTCAGTGCTCAGTCATGCAACTTGGGAGATATACTGAATAAAAGGTTAGGAGTATGTGCTATGACTTAGTGACATTCAGCTGCAGAAGGGTGTCCAAAATGGAGGGATCAAGAGCTACCTGAGGCTTCCACCAGGTCTCATCTGTGCATCAGTCTGGGATGCAGGGCTCCTGGCATTGGGGTAGGTGGTTCTTCCTTTTTCAGTTCAGACCAATATGGAGTTTGTTTACCACCAGCCAGTCTCCATATCAAAGCCAAAGTTTTTCAAAGATGCCCTTAGAAACAGCAAAAAGCAGAATCTCCTTTTTTTTTCTTTTTTTTACCATAGAGGATGATTTTGTAATTACAGCAAGGAGTCAGAAACCTTGTTTTGATTTTTACATTGTTTTCTTCTCTTCTGAATATGTGCGAGTAGCAGATTTCTGGGATCGTAGTCCTGTTATTACCCTGCCTACTGTGTTCCAAACACTTTTGCTGTTTCCTTAAGGAGAGTGATGCTGTGGTGGTTAACTCTTCCTCCTGGGCTGATGATGATGGGTCATGTGTCTTTGGGTTGAAAAGTGCTCCGTCTCAAACTGGTTTTATTCCAAAATCAGTGTGTGTGTGTGTGTGTAGGGGAAGGGGAGTGGAGGTGGGGAAGCTGAACCAATGCTGAGTGCCTGGGAATAACCCATCATCAAGTTGTTCCTGTTTGCCTCTAGTAGCTCCCAGAAGGAACTAAATGCTGTACAACATATACAGGGCATATGACCCCTACCTTGCAGATAAGCCTAAAAGAGTCCCAAGGACAGCATACTAATTGTGATATAAAGTGTAGTTAAATAGATATGAACAGGCATATATGTCAGTTATTTGGATAGGTATGACAGAATTGGATTCTTGACACATTTCTTCATCTATGAACAGTTGCAGTTATAACTCAGATCTCTATTTTTTGAACTTAAGGATGGTATTATCTTAAAAAATTGGACATGATGCATTTTAGTTAGCTAGACATAAAGTACTATTTGTTGTAATTATTAACTTTGCTTTAAGTGAGAATTTGAGAGCTAACAAATTTTAACTTAGCTGTGCAGTTAGAGCGAAGCAACTAAATTGTACTCTGGTTGAGTTTTGTATTGATCTAGTGGAATTCAGCTGAGGGACAGGTTTTAGATTGCCCTGAAAAAAGTTATCAGCACGTGACTAAGAGATTTACTAAGGTATTAGTAAATGTTCCTGAATGTAACTGGTATATGTATGTTGGGAGGGTGTGTAACTGATCAAGCAGATGCAAATTTATTATGAGTTGTGCCATTTTATAGATACATTTTAATATTTCTTTCTCAAGAAGAATTCATGTTCACAGTGTTGCTGAAAATATGCCCCTCTGAATTTCATGAAGAGGCCTTTATAGTAACTTTTTTCTTCAAGATAATGTAAAAAGGTTTATTTACTGTAAACTAAAGTGTACATTTTCATGTACCTTAAAGTATACAAAATCGTGCACTCCATTATTTGAGTGTATGTAAGTTAAACAAAGCACTTTATGTAAGACTCAAGTATTAATTTTGATGAAGCCAAATTCTAGTAATATGCCAAAGCTAGTGGAAAAGTTACCAAGGCTGACAGCAGCATAAGTTTTAGCCCTCTATCTGTTCTTAACTAGAAATATTTATGAATCTTAGGAATGAATGTAAAGGGGTGTGGGCCTTACTAAAGAATAATAACATAATAATTTTTATTTAAAAAAAACCCACAAACTGTTATAAACTTCTAGCTTACTCCTGTAAAACACCTGTTCATAAATTACACTTATTGGGAGAATTATTTTGTTAGCTTATGATGTTTCTGCATTGGGTTTACATTTCCCATTTTGAAAAAGGTGACTTGCTGTCTTGGTTGCTGACTTGTCATGTTCAGCTGACTTGTCATGTCCAGCTGTCTTGCTGCAAATTGTTATTCTGTTTTGCTTAATGATGATCTAAATTTGTCAGAATTTACTTTGTTCTTAAGCCGTGTTGTTCTCTTGATTGTCTTGCTTCATTCATAGCTCTGCCAAACCCCATCAGTTCTACATACCATAAGGCTTAGCTTGCTTTCAGGCTTGCTGCAAGTATACTGACAGTTTGTTCACTGCATCATTCGTCTCTTTCCTCCTTTGTGCATAGCATCACCTTCTGAGGCATAACTATATCTGTAAGCCCAATTATGATAAGCTTTTTGGATCATTGCAACAACTCTCAGAAATCCATCCACATGAAGACTGGTTATTACATAGGTAGGGTGACTCTTTGAATGTAAAACTCTTAGTTGTTGGAAAACTTTCTGCTTTTTACTGCCTTTGATTTTCAAATAATGTTTATGTAGCACAATTTATTTAAACATGAGCATAAAAGGCAGCATGTGAACAGTAGAAGAATTCTTTAGGCAAGATTGTGTCAGCAATAAAACCTAAATGTGGGCTTCTTAGTTCTTCCTGACCATGAACAATCTGTGGTTTGGTCCTGCTGCTATTTATTCAATCAGTTATGATGGTTATGACTGACAAAGCACGGGAGTGCTTGACAAATTGAATCCAGTCTTACTGGTGAGTATTTGTCAGTTTAAGCACTAGCTTTTCCCGAGAGCTGTAGTACTAATCAGGAGTCCTACAGCTTTTTCCAGTTGCTTTGGGAATTAACGTCAAAAATAAAAATACTCCCTGCACTCTGCGTAGGTGCTTGCTACCGTTCTGTGGCACTTGCTTCTAGCCCAGCATTTGTGAGTGACTCCAAAACTGGTCACACTGCTAATGTTTCAAGGGCAGAACCAGTCTAACAATTTTTAACAGTATAAACTTCAGAGGAAGAACAAACTTTTTTTTTTTTTTTTTTTTTTTTAAGTGAATGTTACTTCACAACTGTTACTTTTGCTATAAGTTTATGTTCATTTCTTTGTCTTAGGGAAAACAGCTGAAATGCATTTGAGTCCTAAATCAATGAGGTCTTAATTTGTGGGAGATGCACACAGTAATGTGGCTGACTGAAATATATAATAGTAATTTTCATGTATGGAGTATAATTTTTGTTTTCAGTTGAGTTAGGCAGTAAGTACAGGGGAGTGCTATGTACATTTTTTGCTATGTTTTTGACAGCATTTTCTTAGACAAATAAAAAGCAGATTTTGCATACTATTTTTTATGATTCGTCTTGCATTTTTAATAAGGCGCATAAGTCCAAGGACTAAAAGATTTACAAGTTCAGAGCTTTTAACTTTGCAGTGGAAAAGAAGGGGAAGTCGGTCTCTAACACGTTGAATTTGTACATTGTCGTTTGTGTTTTGCAGAATTACTTAATGTTTCATGACATTTTGGGGGAATTGTATTATACAGTGCATGTTTATGTCAGTGTGCTTAGGCAAGAAAAAGGGAATGTGTGCACTTGTTTGGAAGGGAGCTATAAGCCACAGTTTGGGCATCACCTGCATGGTGTTGCATGGAAAGATGCTTTGTGCAAGCAGAAGAACATAAGCACTTCTTTTTGATAGACCTGTAGCGTTGTCCAGGGAAGATGATGTTTCACATGAACCTTTCACTCTATTTGCGTACAAAATGTGGTTGTCTCATTGTGTTGGATCTTATTTTTCATAATGGTGAGGTGGTGGAGGTCTTGGCAACAGATCTCTTGACAAAAAGGACCTGCGTCCAAGAGGAAGAATAAGGAGACATAAGAGTGTTCAAATTGGTCTGTTCGGTACCTATGGAAATACACAGGGTACAGGAATGGATGGAATTCTCCTGAAGTACTACATAAATTTACAGGTCAGTTACCACCACATACTTCTCTCTTTCCTGAGTCTTCATGGAAAAAGCAAACACAGACTGGGAAAGTTAACGAGAAACTACTTGAAGGCCTCATTCTTCCAAAGCAGAAGGGAAGAAAGAACACTTTTTTGCCTTTTTTACATTGATTTCCTTCATGTTTCATGTTCAGGAAAGAGTACATTCCACCAATTCTACTTCAGCCCTGGTTGAGAATTAGCCTTAAATTTTCCACTCCTGGACATAGATTTTCCTCCCGGTGTACAGTATTTAGCTGCATGCCATAACCAAAGAGACTAGCCAAATTCTGTTCAGGCAAATTGTTGTATTGATGTTAGTATTAAGCATCAGGCACCAATTTACCAGTGCCACAGCTGTCCAGTAATGCCTCTCTGCTGGACCATCGACAGTTGTCAGATATTGTAGTGCCTATGATATGATGCTTAAGGAATTTTCAATTAAAGTTTGTTAAATGAGTGGAATAGGGATGTTGCATGCTTCTGTGATAGGATAGAACTTGGCAATGTTTGAATTTGTAACATTTCTATTTTTTATTCTTTCTTTTCACATTTTGGGTTTTCTTGAACACTTCCTTTTGAAAACTAAATCTTAGGGGGTTTTTTTCCCCCTTTCTCATTTGTTTCAACGTGATTGTTCTGTTTTCTTTTGCTTTTATATTGTTCATCTACTGACTGTCATCCATAAAGTAGATTATTCTCAATGTTTGTCTCATTTCTTTCCTGATGTTTGTTAGATGGATATAAAGCTATTGAAAATTTCAAGTATGGAAGTACTTTCTCCCACTTTGAGCATTTATATATAATCTCAGAAGTGTGTGTTTGTTTGTTTTAGCAGTAGGCCTTAAAGAGTTAAAAAAAGTCCAATAAAACAGATCAAAAACACAACATTTATGAAAACTATATTTTGAAAGAGGCTTTTGAATCTATTCTTTAAATTACTTTTCCTTTTGGGGCAACTGCAAAAGTACTTATTAAGCTGATTTTGAACAAGAGCTGGAAGGAAGTGAAAGAATTACAAGTATCTTCTTACTTTCCATTTGTTATGAAGAACAGTTAGTTGCTCTGCCAAGTCTGCTTTCAGTTCTGTTTAGTCCAAATAGAAGCCCAAGTAATTTTCTATTGAAAGGAAAATTTTCTGCATAAATATAAAATTTTATTTATATCTTGCATATTTATGCAAATAAATGTTCTGCATATTATAGCTCTATAAAATTTCAGTGTTACTAAAACTATCCCTAGTCCAGCTCAAGGCTGCACTTAAAGCTTTGACAGTACTTTTGAGTGCTGTAAATGAAGATGTTGAGAAGAAAATAAGAACACATTGGATCAATAGTCTGCTATGGTTTTGAACAGAAAGAAATGTCTGAGTAACTTTCAAAAATCAACAGAGTACAGCCAGGCAGAATTGTCTTGATTAAGACAGGTTATGAGATGTGTCAGACTAGAGTGAAAATGCACCCTTGCCCTGACTTCTGGACCACAGCTGTGCCAGCCCACCAGCTGAACCAAGTAGGGAGTGTCAGGAGAGCATCAGAATGAAACCAAGGATTTGTTCTCATGTGTCAACCCCATGTCAACATAAGCCAAAACTGACTGCAGAGGGATTGTTCAGCAACTCTGTTTCTAAGTTGGAGACACATGGACTAGATAGGTGGACCACTCTGTGGACAAGGAATTAGCTGGATGGTTGCACTCATTAAAAGTTACAGTCAGTGGCTTGATGTCCAATTGAAGATTGGTGATGAGTGGAGTCCCTCAGGCGTTGGTATTGGGACCATTGCTGTTTAACATCTTTGTTAGTGACATGGACAGTGGGATTGAGTGCACCCTCAGCCAGTTTGCCAATGATACCAAGCTGTGTGGTGCGGTTGACACGCTGGAGGGAAGGGATGCCATCCAGAGGGACCTTGACAGGCTTGAGAGGTGGGCCTGTGCTAACCTCATGAAGTTCAGCAAGGCCAAATGCAAGGTCCTGCACCTGAGTTGGGGCAACCCCAGGCACAAATACAGGCTGGGCGATGAGTGGATCAAGACCAGCCCTGAGGCGAAGGGCTTGGGGGTACTGGTGGACAAGAAGCTAAACATGATCCAGCAATGTGCTCTTGCAGCCCAGAAGGCCAACCGTATCCTGAGCCGCATCGAGAGAAGCGTGGCCAGCAGGTCAAGGGAGGTGATTCTGCCCCTCTGCTCTGTTCTTGTGAGACTCCACTTGGAGTACTGCGTCCAGTTCTGAGGCCCCCAACACAAGAAAGACATGGATGTACTGGAGCAAGTCCAGAGGAGGACTACAACG